>NC_089847.1:57158031-57383031 GCF_035609145.1 Eleutherodactylus coqui | reverse complement strand
TGGTTAAAGCGCCTGTCTAGTAAACAGGAGATCCTGAGTTCAACTCTCAGCAGTGCATTGTTCTCTTCTTCTGCTGAATAATCAGCTTTTTTTTCCAAAAGGGAGATGTTCACTAGCCAATGACATTAAAGATGCTCGTCCCACATCCCTAGAATACTCCACCCGAGTGGCAAAGAGTCAGCTCTGGTTTAGTTTTAACAAGTAGATGGTTGCAACGTTTTGCAAAATGTAGGATGGCATAAGGCACGATAAATTAGAGGTGACGATTCACTATTGCCTGACTGATACGCTACATAATGCATGTAAATATGTCTAGAGACTTCAATAGCATCCTTCTTGAACGGCGATGGTAAATTTTCTTCCTCGGGGCATTGCTTGCGCTGAGCATAGAGAATTTTCCAAAAAGGAATCATACGACGAGGATGGGATTGGAACCCATGCGTGCAGAGCACAATGGATTAGCAGTCCATCGCCTTAACCACTCGGCCACCCCTTCAACAAAAGTACCTTTACCGAACCCACATTTGGAAAACAGTCGTGATGATTCTTAGGCTTTATTTTCTTTCCACATGCAACAGCGCCGTACATCAGACATTGGCTCAGCAGGTCTTGTTTTACATCCAACGTGATGACCCATGCTAATGGCATAAATACTAAACATTCAGTCCTCTCTGCTTCTCATTTATGTTGGCATTTCCCTAGCATTCCCTAAATCTGTCAATTCTGCCTTCTATCTAACTTTTAAAGTAAAACAGGCCACAATTCATGCAAGGCAAATGCATGGATTACATACCTATGGACAAATTATCCATGTCTTTTCCAAAAAGGATCGTCCCAAGCCGATTTCATTTAGAATTGTCACGATGCAAAATGACAGAGAACTGCATGCTGCTGCCAAGTATGTGATTGGACTCGACTTCCTTGCTGTTCTATAGTGGTAGCCACCTGAAACTACATGCTGCATAGGATCTGTTCACACTTAATTTGCCATCTCTGTGACAAATAGCAAAACTTAGAACCACTCCTCAAAATCATCCTACATTTAAAAATTCTTCTCCTGGATCATCCTTGCCATCTTTCTGGTTTTCCACAGTTTTGCTCATGGGCGCTGTGGCTTAGTTGGTTAAAGCGCCTGTCTAGTAAACAGGAGATCCTGAGTTCAACTCTCAGCAGTGCCTTGTTCTCTTATTCTGCTCAATAATCAGCTCTTTTTTCCAAAAGGGAGATGTTCACTAGCCAATGACATTAAAGATGCTCATCCCACATCCCTAGAATACTCCACCCGAGTGGCAAAGAGTCAGCTCTGGTTTAGTTTTGACAAGTAGATGGTTGCAACGTTTTGCAAAATGTAGGCTGGCATAAGGCACGATAAATTAGAGGTGCCGATTCACTATTGCCTGACTGATACGCTACATAATGCCTGTAAATATGTTTAGAGACTTCAATAGCATCCTTCTTGAACGGTGATGGTAAATTTTCTTCCTCGGGGCATTGCTTGCGCTGAGCATAGAGAATTTTCCAAAAAGGAATCATACGACGAGGATGGGATTCGAACCCATGCGTGCAGAGCACAATGGATTAGCAGTCCATCACCTTAACCACTCGGCCACCCTGTCAACAAAAGTACCTTTACCGAACCCACATTTGGAAAACAGTCGTGATGATTCTTAGGCTTCATTTTCTTTCCACATGCAACAGCGCCGTACATCAGACATTGGCTCAGCAGGTCTTGTTTTACATCCAACGTGATGACCCATGCTACTGGCATAAATACTAAACATTCAGTCCTCTCTGCTTCTCATTTATGTTGGCATTTCCCTAGCATTCCCTAAATCTGTCAATTCTGCCTTCTATCTAACTTTTAAAGTAAAACAGGCCACAATTCATGCACGGCAAATGCATGGATTACATACCTATGGACAAATTATCCATGTCTTTTGCAAAAAGGATCGTCCCAAGCCGATTTCATTTAGAATTGTCACGATGCAAAATGACAGAGAACTGCATGCTGCTGCCAAGTATGTGATGGGACTCGACTTCCTTGCTGTTCTATAGTGGTAGCCACGTGAAACTACATGCTGCATAGGATCTGTTCACACTTAATTCGCCATCTCTGTGACAAATAGCAAAACTTAGAACCACTCCTCAAAATCATCCTACATTTAAAAATTCTTCTCCTGGATCATCCTTGCCATCTTCCTGGTTTTCCACAGTTTTGCTCATGGGTGCTGTGGCTTAGTTGGTTAAAGCGCCTGTCTAGTAAATAGGAGATCCTGAGTTCAACTCTCAGCAGTGCCTTGTTTACTTATTCTGCTCAATAATCAGCTCTCTTTTCCAAAAGGGAGATGTTCACTAGCCAATGACATTAAAGATGCTCGTCCCACATCCCTAGAATACTCCACCCGAGTGGCAAAGAGTCAGCTCTGGTTTAGTTTTAACAAGTAGATGGTTGCAACGTTTTGCAAAATGTAGGATGGCATAAGGCACGATAAATTAGAGGTGCCGATTCACTATTGCCTGACTGATACGCTACATAATGCCTGTAAATATGTTTAGAGACTTCAATAGCATCCTTCTAGAACGGTGATGGTAAATTTTCTTGCTCGGGGCATTGCTTGCGCTGAGCATAGAGAATTTTCCAAAAAGGAATCATACGACGAGGATGGGATTCGAACCCACGTGTGCAACAAAAGTACCTTTACCTTTACCGAACCCACATTTGGAAAACAGTCGTGATGATTCTTAGGCTTTATTTTCTTTCCACATGCAACAGCGCCGTACATCAGACATTGGCTCAGCAGGTCTTGTTTTACATCCAACGTGATGACCCATGCTAATGGCATAAATACTAAACATTCAGTCCTCTCTGCTTCTCATTTATGTTGGCATTTCCCTAGCATTCCGTAAATCTGTCAGTTCTGCCTTCTATCTAACTTTTAAAGTAAAACAGGCCACAATTCATGCAAGGCAAATGCATGGATTACATACCTATGGACAAATTATCCATGTCTTTTCCAAAAAGGATCGTCCCAAGCCGATTTCATTTAGAATTGTCACGATGCAAAATGACAGAGAACTGCATGCTGCTGCCAAGTATGTGATGGGACTCGACTTCCTTGCTGTTCTATAGTGGTAGCCACCTGAAACTACATGCTGCATAGGATCTGTTCACACTTAATTTGCCATCTCTGTGACAAATAGCAAAACTTAGAACCACTCCTCAAAATTATCCTACATTTAAAAATTCTTCTCCTGGATCATCCTTGCCATCTTTCTGGTATTCCACAGTTTTGCTCATGGGTGCTGTGGCTTAGTTGGTTAAAGCGCCTGTCTAGTAAATAGGAGATCCTGAGTTCAACTCTCAGCAGTGCCTTGTTCTCTTATTCTGCTCAATAATCAGCTCTTTTTTCCAAAAGGGAGATGTTCACTAGCCAATGACATTAAAGATGCTCGTCCCACATCCCTAGAATACTCCACCCGAGTGGCAAAGAGTCAGCTCTGGTTTAGTTTTAACAAGTAGATGGTTGCAACGTTTTGCAAAATGTAGGATGGCATAAGGCACGATAAATTAGAGGTGCCGATTCACTATTGCCTGACTGATACGCTACATAATGCCTGTAAATATGTTTAGAGACTTCAATAGCATCCTTCTTGAACGGTGATGGTAAATTTTCTTCCTCGGGGCATTGCTTGCGCTGAGCATAGAGAATTTTCCAAAAAGGAATCATACGACGAGGATGGGATTGGAACCCATGCGTGCAGAGCACAATGGATTAGCAGTCCATCGCCTTAACCACTCGGCCACCCCTTCAACAAAAGTACCTTTACCGAACCCACATTTGGAAAACAGTCGTGATGATTCTTAGGCTTTATTTTCTTTCCACATGCAACAGCGCCGTACATCAGACATTGGCTCAGCAGGTCTTGTTTTACATCCAACGTGATGACCCATGCTAATGGCATAAATACTAAACATTCAGTCCTCTCTGCTTCTCATTTATGTTGGCATTTCCCTAGCATTCCCTAAATCTGTCAATTCTGCCTTCTATCTAACTTTTAAAGTAAAACAGGCCACAATTCATGCAAGGCAAATGCATGGATTACATACCTATGGACAAATTATCCATGTCTTTTCCAAAAAGGATCGTCCCAAGCCGATTTCATTTAGAATTGTCACGATGCAAAATGACAGAGAACTGCATGCTGCTGCCAAGTATGTGATTGGACTCGACTTCCTTGCTGTTCTATAGTGGTAGCCACCTGAAACTACATGCTGCATAGGATCTGTTCACACTTAATTTGCCATCTCTGTGACAAATAGCAAAACTTAGAACCACTCCTCAAAATCATCCTACATTTAAAAATTCTTCTCCTGGATCATCCTTGCCATCTTTCTGGTTTTCCACAGTTTTGCTCATGGGCGCTGTGGCTTAGTTGGTTAAAGCGCCTGTCTAGTAAACAGGAGATCCTGAGTTCAACTCTCAGCAGTGCCTTGTTCTCTTATTCTGCTCAATAATCAGCTCTTTTTTCCAAAAGGGAGATGTTCACTAGCCAATGACATTAAAGATGCTCATCCCACATCCCTAGAATACTCCACCCGAGTGGCAAAGAGTCAGCTCTGGTTTAGTTTTGACAAGTAGATGGTTGCAACGTTTTGCAAAATGTAGGATGGCATAAGGCACGATAAATTAGAGGTGCCGATTCACTATTGCCTGACTGATACGCTACATAATGCCTGTAAATATGTTTAGAGACTTCAATAGCATCCTTCTTGAACGGTGATGGTAAATTTTCTTCCTCGGGGCATTGCTTGCGCTGAGCATAGAGAATTTTCCAAAAAGGAGTCATACGTCGATGATGGGATTCGAACCCATGCGTGCAGAGCACAATGGATTAGCAGTCCATCGCCTTGACCACTCGGCCACCCCGTCAACAAAAGTACCTTTACCGAACCCACATTTGGAAAACAGTCGTGATGATTCTTAGGCTTCATTTTCTTTCCACATGCAACAGCGCCGTACATCAGACATTGGCTCAGCAGGTCTTGTTTTACATCCAACGTGATGACCCATGCTAATGGCATAAATACTAAACATTCAGTCCTCTCTGCTTCTTATTTATGTTGGCATTTCCCTAGCATTCCCTAAATCTGTCAATTCTGCCTTCTATCTAACTTTTAAAGTAAAACAGGCCACAATTCATGCAAGGCAAATGCATGGATTACATACCTATGGACAAATTATCCATGTCTTTTCCAAAAAGGATCGTCCCAAGCCGATTTCATTTAGAATTGTCACGATGCAAAATGACAGAGAACTGCATGCTGCTGCCAAGTATGTGATGGGACTCGACTTCCTTGCTGTTCTATAGTGGTAGCCACGTGAAACTACATGCTGCATAGGATCTGTTCACACTTAATTCGCCATCTCTGTGACAAATAGCAAAACTTAGAACCACTCCTCAAAATCATCCTACATTTAAAAATTCTTCTCCTGGATCATCCTTGCCATCTTCCTGGTTTTCCACAGTTTTGCTCATGGGTGCTGTGGCTTAGTTGGTTAAAGCGCCTGTCTAGTAAATAGGAGATCCTGAGTTCAACTCTCAGCAGTGCCTTGTTCACTTATTCTGCTCAATAATCAGCTCTCTTTTCCAAAAGGGAGATGTTCACTAGCCAATGACATTAAAGATGCTCGTCCCACATCCCTAGAATACTCCACCCGAGTGGCAAAGAGTCAGCTCTGGTTTAGTTTTAACAAGTAGATGGTTGCAACGTTTTGCAAAATGTAGGATGGCATAAGGCACGATAAATTAGAGGTGCCGATTCACTATTGCCTGACTGATACGCTACATAATGCCTGTAAATATGTTTAGAGACTTCAATAGCATCCTTCTAGAACGGTGATGGTAAATTTTCTTGCTCGGGGCATTGCTTGCGCTGAGCATAGAGAATTTTCCAAAAAGGAATCATACGACGAGGATGGAATTCGAACCCATGTGTGCAACAAAAGTACCTTTACCTTTACCGAACCCACATTTGGAAAACAGTCGTGATGATTCTTAGGTTTTATTTTCTTTCCACATGCAACAGCGCCGTACATCAGACATTGGCTCAGCAGGTCTTGTTTTACATCCAACGTGATGACCCATGCTAATGGCATAAATACTAAACATTCAGTCCTCTCTGCTTCTCATTTATGTTGGCATTTCCCTAGCATTCCGTAAATCTGTCAGTTCTGCCTTCTATCTAACTTTTAAAGTAAAACAGGCCACAATTCATGCAAGGCAAATGCATGGATTACATACCTATGGACAAATTATCCATGTCTTTTCCAAAAAGGATCGTCCCAAGCCGATTTCATTTAGAATTGTCACGATGCAAAATGACAGAGAACTGCATGCTGCTGCCAAGTATGTGATGGGACTCGACTTCCTTGCTGTTCTATAGTGGTAGCCACCAGAAACTACATGCTGCATAGGATCTGTTCACACTTAATTTGCCATCTCTGTGACAAATAGCAAAACTTAGAACCACTCCTCAAAATTATCCTACATTTAAAAATTCTTCTCCTGGATCATCCTTGCCATCTTTCTGGTATTCCACAGTTTTGCTCATGGGTGCTGTGGCTTAGTTGGTAAAGCGCCTGTCTAGTAAACAGGAGATCCTGAGTTCAACTCTCAGCAGTGCCTTGTTCTCTTATTCTGCTCAATAATCAGCTCTTTTTTTCCAAAAGGGAGATGTTTACTAGCCAATGACATTAAAGATGCTCGTCCCACATCCCTAGAATACTCCACCCGAGTGGCAAAGAGTCAGCTCTGGTTTAGTTTTAACAAGTAGATGGTTGCAACGTTTTGCAAAATGTAGGATGGCATAAGGCACGATAAATTAGAGGTGCCGATTCACTATTGCCTGACTGATACGCTACATAATGCCTGTAAATATGTTTAGAGACTTCAATAGCATCCTTCTTGAACGGTGATGGTAAATTTTCTTCCTCGGGGCATTGCTTGCGCTGAGCATAGAGAATTTTCCAAAAAGGAATCATACGTCGATGATGGGATTCGAACCCATGCGTGCAGAGCACAATGGATTAGCAGTCCATCGCCTTGACCACTCGGCCACCCCGTCAACAAAAGTACCTTTACCGAACCCACATTTGGAAAACAGTCGTGATGATTCTTAGGCTTCATTTTCTTTCCACATGCAACAGCGCCGTACATCAGACATTGGCTCAGCAGGTCTTGTTTTACATCCAACGTGATGACCCATGCTAATAGCATAAATACTAAACATTCAGTCCTCTCTGCTTCTCATTTATGTTGGCATTTCCCTAGCATTCCCTAAATCTGTCAATTCTGTCTTCTATCTAACTTTTAAAGTAAAACAGGCCACAATTCATGCAAGGCAAATGCATGGATTACATACCTATGGAGAAATTATCCATGTCTTTTCCAAAAAGGATCGTCCCAAGCCGATTTCATTTAGAATTGTCACGATGCAAAATGACAGAGAACTGCATGCTGCTGCCAAGTATGTGATGGGACTCGACTTCCTTGCTGTACTATAGTGGTAGCCACGTGAAACTACATGCTGCATAGGATCTGTTCACACTTAATTCGCCATCTCTGTGACAAATAGCAAAACTTAGAACCACTCCTCAAAATCATCCTACATTTAAAAATTCTTCTCCTGGATCATCCTTGCCATCTTCCTGGTTTTCCACAGTTTTGCTCATGGGTGCTGTGGCTTAGTTGGTTAAAGCGCCTGTCTAGTAAATAGGAGATCCTGAGTTCAACTCTCAGCAGTGCCTTGTTCACTTATTCTGCTCAATAATCAGCTCTCTTTTCCAAAAGGGAGATGTTCACTAGCCAATGACATTAAAGATGCTCGTCCCACATCCCTAGAATACTCCACCCGAGTGGCAAAGAGTCAGCTCTGGTTTAGTTTTAACAAGTAGATGGTTGCAACGTTTTGCAAAATGTAGGATGGCATAAGGCACGATAAATTAGAGGTGCCGATTCACTATTGCCTGACTGATACGCTACATAATGCCTGTAAATATGTTTAGAGACTTCAATAGCATCCTTCTAGAACGGTGATGGTAAATTTTCTTGCTCGGGGCATTGCTTGCGCTGAGCATAGAGAATTTTCCAAAAAGGAATCATACGACGAGGATGGGATTCGAACCCACGTGTGCAACAAAAGTACCTTTACCTTTACCGAACCCACATTTGGAAAACAGTCGTGATGATTCTTAGGCTTTATTTTCTTTCCACATGCAACAGCGCCGTACATCAGACATTGGCTCAGCAGGTCTTGTTTTACATCCAACGTGATGACCCATGCTAATGGCATAAATACTAAACATTCAGTCCTCTCTGCTTCTCATTTATGTTGGCATTTCCCTAGCATTCCGTAAATCTGTCAGTTCTGCCTTCTATCTAACTTTTAAAGTAAAACAGGCCACAATTCATGCAAGGCAAATGCATGGATTACATACCTATGGACAAATTATCCATGTCTTTTCCAAAAAGGATCGTCCCAAGCCGATTTCATTTAGAATTGTCACGATGCAAAATGACAGAGAACTGCATGCTGCTGCCAAGTATGTGATGGGACTCGACTTCCTTGCTGTTCTATAGTGGTAGCCACCTGAAACTACATGCTGCATAGGATCTGTTCACACTTAATTTGCCATCTCTGTGACAAATAGCAAAACTTAGAACCACTCCTCAAAATTATCCTACATTTAAAAATTCTTCTCCTGGATCATCCTTGCCATCTTTCTGGTATTCCACAGTTTTGCTCATGGGTGCTGTGGCTTAGTTGGTTAAAGCGCCTGTCTAGTAAATAGGAGATCCTGAGTTCAACTCTCAGCAGTGCCTTGTTCTCTTATTCTGCTCAATAATCAGCTCTTTTTTCCAAAAGGGAGATGTTCACTAGCCAATGACATTAAAGATGCTCGTCCCACATCCCTAGAATACTCCACCCGAGTGGCAAAGAGTCAGCTCTGGTTTAGTTTTAACAAGTAGATGGTTGCAACGTTTTGCAAAATGTAGGATGGCATAAGGCACGATAAATTAGAGGTGCCGATTCACTATTGCCTGACTGATACGCTACATAATGCCTGTAAATATGTTTAGAGACTTCAATAGCATCCTTCTTGAACGGTGATGGTAAATTTTCTTCCTCGGGGCATTGCTTGCGCTGAGCATAGAGAATTTTCCAAAAAGGAATCATACGACGAGGATGGGATTCGAACCCATGCGTGCAGAGCACAATGGATTAGCAGTCCATCGCCTTAACCACTCGGCCACCCCTTCAACAAAAGTACCTTTACCGAACCCACATTTGGAAAACAGTCGTGATGATTCTTAGGCTTTATTTTCTTTCCACATGCAACAGCGCCGTACATCAGACATTGGCTCAGCAGGTCTTGTTTTACATCCAACGTGATGACCCATGCTAATGGCATAAATACTAAACATTCAGTCCTCTCTGCTTCTCATTTATGTTGGCATTTCCCTAGCATTCCCTAAATCTGTCAATTCTGCCTTCTATCTAACTTTTAAAGTAAAACAGGCCACAATTCATGCAAGGCAAATGCATGGATTACATACCTATGGACAAATTATCCATGTCTTTTCCAAAAAGGATCGTCCCAAGCCGATTTCATTTAGAATTGTCACGATGCAAAATGACAGAGAACTGCATGCTGCTGCCAAGTATGTGATTGGACTCGACTTCCTTGCTGTTCTATAGTGGTAGCCACCTGAAACTACATGCTGCATAGGATCTGTTCACACTTAATTTGCCATCTCTGTGACAAATAGCAAAACTTAGAACCACTCCTCAAAATCATCCTACATTTAAAAATTCTTCTCCTGGATCATCCTTGCCATCTTTCTGGTTTTCCACAGTTTTGCTCATGGGTGCTGTGGCTTAGTTGGTTAAAGCGCCTGTCTAGTAAACAGGAGATCCTGAGTTCAACTCTCAGCAGTGCCTTGTTCTCTTATTCTGCTCAATAATCAGCTCTTTTTTCCAAAAGGGAGATGTTCACTAGCCAATGACATTAAAGATGCTCATCCCACATCCCTAGAATACTCCACCCGAGTGGCAAAGAGTCAGCTCTGGTTTAGTTTTGACAAGTAGATGGTTGCAACGTTTTGCAAAATGTAGGATGGCATAAGGCACGATAAATTAGAGGTGCCGATTCACTATTGCCTGACTGATACGCTACATAATGCCTGTAAATATGTTTAGAGACTTCAATAGCATCCTTCTTGAACGGTGATGGTAAATTTTCTTCCTCGGGGCATTGCTTGCGCTGAGCATAGAGAATTTTCCAAAAAGGAATCATACGTCGATGATGGGATTCGAACCCATGCGTGCAGAGCACAATGGATTAGCAGTCCATCGCCTTGACCACTCGGCCACCCCGTCAACAAAAGTACCTTTACCGAACCCACATTTGGAAAACAGTCGTGATGATTCTTAGGCTTCATTTTCTTTCCACATGCAACAGCGCCGTACATCAGACATTGGCTCAGCAGGTCTTGTTTTACATCCAACGTGATGACCCATGCTAATGGCATAAATACTAAACATTCAGTCCTCTCTGCTTCTCATTTATGTTGGCATTTCCCTAGCATTCCCTAAATCTGTCAATTCTGCCTTCTATCTAACTTTTAAAGTAAAACAGGCCACAATTCATGCAAGGCAAATGCATGGATTACATACCTATGGACAAATTATCCATGTCTTTTCCAAAAAGGATCGTCCCAAGCCGATTTCATTTAGAATTGTCACGATGCAAAATGACAGAGAACTGCATGCTGCTGCCAAGTATGTGATGGGACTCGACTTCCTTGCTGTTCTATAGTGGTAGCCACGTGAAACTACATGCTGCATAGGATCTGTTCACACTTAATTCGCCATCTCTGTGACAAATAGCAAAACTTAGAACCACTCCTCAAAATCATCCTACATTTAAAAATTCTTCTCCTGGATCATCCTTGCCATCTTCCTGGTTTTCCACAGTTTTGCTCATGGATGCTGTGGCTTAGTTGGTTAAAGCGCCTGTCTAGTAAATAGGAGATCCTGAGTTCAACTCTCAGCAGTGCCTTGTTCACTTATTCTGCTCAATAATCAGCTCTCTTTTCCAAAAGGGAGATGTTCACTAGCCAATGACATTAAAGATGCTCGTCCCACATCCCTAGAATACTCCACCCGAGTGGCAAAGAGTCAGCTCTGGTTTAGTTTTAACAAGTAGATGGTTGCAACGTTTTGCAAAATGTAGGATGGCATAAGGCACGATAAATTAGAGGTGCCGATTCACTATTGCCTGACTGATACGCTACATAATGCCTGTAAATATGTTTAGAGACTTCAATAGCATCCTTCTAGAACGGTGATGGTAAATTTTCTTGCTCGGGGCATTGCTTGCGCTGAGCATAGAGAATTTTCCAAAAAGGAATCATACGACGAGGATGGGATTCGAACCCATGTGTGCAACAAAAGTACCTTTACCTTTACCGAACCCACATTTGGAAAACAGTCGTGATGATTCTTAGGCTTTATTTTCTTTCCACATGCAACAGCGCCGTACATCAGACATTGGCTCAGCAGGTCTTGTTTTACATCCAACGTGATGACCCATGCTAATGGCATAAATACTAAACATTCAGTCCTCTCTGCTTCTCATTTATGTTGGCATTTCCCTAGCATTCCGTAAATCTGTCAATTCTGCCTTCTATCTAACTTTTAAAGTAAAACAGGCCACAATTCATGCAAGGCAAATGCATGGATTACATACCTATGGACAAATTATCCATGTCTTTTCCAAAAAGGATCGTCCCAAGCCGATTTCATTTAGAATTGTCACGATGCAAAATGACAGAGAACTGCATGCTGCTGCCAAGTATGTGATGGGACTCGACTTCCTTGCTGTTCTATAGTGGTAGCCACCAGAAACTACATGCTGCATAGGATCTGTTCACACTTAATTTGCCATCTCTGTGACAAATAGCAAAACTTAGAACCACTCCTCAAAATTATCCTACATTTAAAAATTCTTCTCCTGGATCATCCTTGCCATCTTTCTGGTATTCCACAGTTTTGCTCATGGGTGCTGTGGCTTAGTTGGTTAAAGCGCCTGTCTAGTAAATAGGAGATCCTGAGTTCAACTCTCAGCAGTGCCTTGTTCTCTTATTCTGCTCAATAATCAGCTCTTTTTTCCAAAAGGGAGATGTTCACTAGCCAATGACATTAAAGATGCTCGTCCCACATCCCTAGAATACTCCACCCGAGTGGCAAAGAGTCAGCTCTGGTTTAGTTTTAACAAGTAGATGGTTGCAACGTTTTGCAAAATGTAGGATGGCATAAGGCACGATAAATTAGAGGTGCCGATTCACTATTGCCTGACTGATACGCTACATAATGCCTGTAAATATGTTTAGAGACTTCAATAGCATCCTTCTTGAACGGTGATGGTAAATTTTCTTCCTCGGGGCATTGCTTGCGCTGAGCATAGAGAATTTTCCAAAAAGGAATCATACGACGAGGATGGGATTGGAACCCATGCGTGCAGAGCACAATGGATTAGCAGTCCATCGCCTTAACCACTCGGCCACCCCTTCAACAAAAGTACCTTTACTGAACCCACATTTGGAAAACAGTCGTGATGATTCTTAGGCTTTATTTTCTTTCCACATGCAACAGCGCCGTACATCAGACATTGGCTCAGCAGGTCTTGTTTTACATCCAACGTGATGACCCATGCTAATGGCATAAATACTAAACATTCAGTCCTCTCTGCTTCTCATTTATGTTGGCATTTCCCTAGCATTCCCTAAATCTGTCAATTCTGCCTTCTATCTAACTTTTAAAGTAAAACAGGCCACAATTCATGCAAGGCAAATGCATGGATTACATACCTATGGACAAATTATCCATGTCTTTTCCAAAAAGGATCGTCCCAAGCCGATTTCATTTAGAATTGTCACGATGCAAAATGACAGAGAACTGCATGCTGCTGCCAAGTATGTGATTGGACTCGACTTCCTTGCTGTTCTATAGTGGTAGCCACCTGAAACTACATGCTGCATAGGATCTGTTCACACTTAATTTGCCATCTCTGTGACAAATAGCAAAACTTAGAACCACTCCTCAAAATCATCCTACATTTAAAAATTCTTCTCCTGGATCATCCTTGCCATCTTTCTGGTTTTCCACAGTTTTGCTCATGGGCGCTGTGGCTTAGTTGGTTAAAGCGCCTGTCTAGTAAACAGGAGATCCTGAGTTCAACTCTCAGCAGTGCCTTGTTCTCTTATTCTGCTCAATAATCAGCTCTTTTTTCCAAAAGGGAGATGTTCACTAGCCAATGACATTAAAGATGCTCATCCCACATCCCTAGAATACTCCACCCGAGTGGCAAAGAGTCAGCTCTGGTTTAGTTTTGACAAGTAGATGGTTGCAACGTTTTGCAAAATGTAGGCTGGCATAAGGCACGATAAATTAGAGGTGCCGATTCACTATTGCCTGACTGATACGCTACATAATGCCTGTAAATATGTTTAGAGACTTCAATAGCATCCTTCTTGAACGGTGATGGTAAATTTTCTTCCTCGGGGCATTGCTTGCGCTGAGCATAGAGAATTTTCCAAAAAGGAATCATACGACGAGGATGGGATTCAAACCCATGCGTGCAGAGCACAATGGATTAGCAGTCCATCACCTTAACCACTCGGCCACCCTGTCAACAAAAGTACCTTTACCGAACCCACATTTGGAAAACAGTCGTGATGATTCTTAGGCTTCATTTTCTTTCCACATGCAACAGCGCCGTACATCAGACATTGGCTCAGCAGGTCTTGTTTTACATCCAACGTGATGACCCATGCTAATGGCATAAATACTAAACATTCAGTCCTCTCTGCTTCTCATTTATGTTGGCATTTCCCTAGCATTCCCTAAATCTGTCAATTCTGCCTTCTATCTAACTTTTAAAGTAAAACAGGCCACAATTCATGCAAGGCAAATGCATGGATTACATACCTATGGACAAATTATCCATGTCTTTTCCAAAAAGCATCGTCCCAAGCCGATTTCATTTACAATTGTCACGATGCAAAATGACAGAGAACTGCATGCTGCTGCCAAGTATGTGATGGGACTCGACTTCCTTGCTGTTCTATAGTGGTAGCCACCTGAAACTACATGCTGCATAGGATCTGTTCACACTTAATTTGCCATCTCTGTGACAAATAGCAAAACTTAGAACCACTCCTCAAAATCATCCTACATTTAAAAATTCTTCTCCTGGATCATCCTTGCCATCTTTCTGGTTTTCCACAGTTTTGCTCATGGGCGCTGTGGCTTAGTTGGTTAAAGCGCCTGGTAAGTGAACAGGACATCCTGAGTTCAACTCTCAGCAATGCCTTGTTCTCTTATTCTGCTCAATAATCAGCTTTTTTTTCCAAAAGGGAGATGTTCACTAGCCAATGACATTAAAGATGCTCGTCCCACATCCCTAGAATACTCCACCCGAGTGGCAAAGAGTCAGCTCTGGTTTAGTTTTAACAAGTAGATGGTTGCAACGTTTTGCAAAATGTAGGATGGCATAAGGCACGATAAATTAGAGGTGCCGATTCACTATTGCCTGACTGATACGCTACATAATGCCTGTAAATATGTTTAGAGACTTCAATAGCATCCTTCTTGAACGGTGATGGTAAATTTTCTTCCTCGGGGCATTGCTTGCGCTGAGCATAGAGAATTTTCCAAAAAGAAATCATACGACGAGGATGGGATTCGAACCCATGCGTGCAGAGCACAATGGATTAGCAGTCCATCGCCTTAACCACTCGGCCACCCCGTCAACAAAAGTACCTTTACCGAACCCACATTTGGAAAACAGTCGTGATGATTCTTAGGCTTCATTTTCTTTCCACATGCAACAGCGCCGTACATCAGACATTGGCTCAGCAGGTCTTGTTTTACATCCAACGTGATGACCCATGCTAATGGCATAAATACTAAACATTCAGTCCTCTCTGCTTCTCATTTATGTTGGCATTTCCCTAGCATTCCCTAAATCTGTCAATTCTGCCTTCTATCTAACTTTTAAAGTGAAACAGGCCACAATTCATGCAAGGCAAATGCATGGATTACATACCTATGGACAAATTATCCATGTCTTTTCCAAAAAGGATCGTCCCAAGCCGATTTCATTTAGAATTGTCACGATGCAAAATGACAGAGAACTGCATGCTGCTGCCAAGTATGTGATGGGACTCGACTTCCTTGCTGTTCTATAGTGGTAGCCACCTGAAACTACATGCTGCATAGGATCTGTTCACACTTAATTTGCCATCTCTGTGACAAATAGCAAAACTTAGAACCACTCCTCAAAATCATCCTACATTTAAAAATTCTTCTCCTGGATCATCCTTGCCATCTTTCTGGTTTTCCACAGCTTTGCTCATGGGCGCTGTGGCTTAGTTGGTTAAAGCGCCTGTCTAGTAAACAGGAGATCTTGAGTTCAACTCTCAGCAGTGCCTTGTTCTCTTATTCTGCTCAATAATCAGCTCTTTTTTCCAAAAGGGAGATGTTCACTAGCCAATGACATTAAAGATGCTCGTCCCACATCCCTAGAATACTCCACCCGAGTGGCAAAGAGTCAGCTCTGGTTTAGTTTTAACAAGTAGATGGTTGCAACGTTTTGCAAAATGTAGGATGGCATAAGGCACGATAAATTAGAGGTGCCGATTCACTATTGCCTGACTGATACGCTACATAATGCCTGTAAATATGTTTAGAGACTTCAATAGCATCCTTCTTGAACGGTGATGGTAAATTTTCTTCCTCGGGGCATTGCTTGCGCTGAGCATAGAGAATTTTCCAAAAAGGAATCATACGACGAGGATGGGATTCGAACCCATGCGTGCAGAGCACAATGGATTAGCAGTCCATCGCCTTAACCACTCGGCCACCCCGTCAACAAAAGTACCTTTACCGAACCCACATTTGGAAAACAGTCGTGATGATTCTTAGGCTTCATTTTCTTTCCACATGCAACAGCGCCGTACATCAGACATTGGCTCAGCAGGTCTTGTTTTACATCCAACGTGATGACCCATGCTAATGGCATAAATACTAAACATTCAGTCCTCTCTGCTTCTCATTTATGTTGGCATTTCCCTAGCATTCCCTAAATCTGTCAATTCTGCCTTCTATCTAACTTTTAAAGTAAAACAGGCCACAATTCATGCAAGGCAAATGCATGGATTACATACCTATGGACAAGTTATCCATGTCTTTTCCAAAAAGGATCGTCCCAAGCCGATTTCATTTAGAATCGTCACGATGCAAAATGACAGAGAACTGCATGCTGCTGCCAAGTATGTGATGGGACTCGACTTCCTTGCTGTTCTATAGTGGTAGCCACCTGAAACTACATGCTGCATAGGATCTGTTCACACTTAATTTGCCATCTCTGTGACAAATAGCAAAACTTAGAACCACTCCTCAAAATCATCCTACATTTAAAAATTCTTCTCCTGGATCATCCTTGCCATCTTTCTGGTTTTCCACAGTTTTGCTCATGGGTGCTGTGGCTTGGTTGGTTAAAGCGCCTGTCTAGTAAACAGGAGATCCTGAGTTCAACTCTCAGCAGTGCCTTGTTCTCTTATCGTGCTCAATAATCAGCTCTTTTTTCCAAAAGGGAGATGTTCACTAGCCAATGACATTAAAGATGCTCGTCCCACATCCCTAGAATACTCCACCCGAGTGGCAAAGAGTCAGCTCTGGTTTAGTTTTAACAAGTAGATGGTTGCAACGTTTTGCAAAATGTAGGATGGCATAAGGCACGATAAATTAGAGGTGCCGATTCACTATTGCCTGACTGATACGCTACATAATGCCTGTAAATATGTTTAGAGACTTCAATAGCATCCTTCTTGAACGGTGATGGTAAATTTTCTTCCTCGGGGCATTGCTTGCGCTGAGCATAGAGAATTTTCCAAAAAGGAATCATACGTCGATGATGGGATTCGAACCCATGCGTGCAGAGCACAATGGATTAGCAGTCCATCGCCTTGACCACTCGGCCACCCCGTCAACAAAAGTACCTTTACCGAACCCACATTTGGAAAACAGTCGTGATGATTCTTAGGCTTCATTTTCTTTCCACATGCAACAGCGCCGTACATCAGACATTGGCTCAGCAGGTCTTGTTTTACATCCAACGTGATGACCCATGCTAATGGCATAAATACTAAACATTCAGTCCTCTCTGCTTCTCATTTATGTTGGCATTTCCCTAGCATTCCCTAAATCTGTCAATTCTGCCTTCTATCTAACTTTTAAAGTAAAACAGGCCACAATTCATGCAAGGCAAATGCATGGATTACATACCTATGGACAAATTATCCATGTCTTTTCCAAAAAGGATCGTCCCAAGCCGATTTCATTTAGAATTGTCACGATGCAAAATGACAGAGAACTGCATGCTGCTGCCAAGTATGTGATGGGACTCGACTTCCTTGCTGTTCTATAGTGGTAGCCACGTGAAACTACATGCTGCATAGGATCTGTTCACACTTAATTCGCCATCTCTGTGACAAATAGCAAAACTTAGAACCACTCCTCAAAATCATCCTACATTTAAAAATTCTTCTCCTGGATCATCCTTGCCATCTTCCTGGTTTTCCACAGTTTTGCTCATGGGTGCTGTGGCTTAGTTGGTTAAAGCGCCTGTCTAGTAAATAGGAGATCCTGAGTTCAACTCTCAGCAGTGCCTTGTTCACTTATTCTGCTCAATAATCAGCTCTCTTTTCCAAAAGGGAGATGTTCACTAGCCAATGACATTAAAGATGCTCGTCCCACATCCCTAGAATACTCCACCCGAGTGGCAAAGAGTCAGCTCTGGTTTAGTTTTAACAAGTAGATGGTTGCAACGTTTTGCAAAATGTAGGATGGCATAAGGCACGATAAATTAGAGGTGCCGATTCACTATTGCCTGACTGATACGCTACATAATGCCTGTAAATATGTTTAGAGACTTCAATAGCATCCTTCTAGAACGGTGATGGTAAATTTTCTTGCTCGGGGCATTGCTTGCGCTGAGCATAGAGAATTTTCCAAAAAGGAATCATACGACGAGGATGGGATTCGAACCCATGTGTGCAACAAAAGTACCTTTACCTTTACCGAACCCACATTTGGAAAACAGTCGTGATGATTCTTAGGCTTTATTTTCTTTCCACATGCAACAGCGCCGTACATCAGACATTGGCTCAGCAGGTCTTGTTTTACATCCAACGTGATGACCCATGCTAATGGCATAAATACTAAACATTCAGTCCTCTCTGCTTCTCATTTATGTTGGCATTTCCCTAGCATTCCGTAAATCTGTCAATTCTGCCTTCTATCTAACTTTTAAAGTAAAACAGGCCACAATTCATGCAAGGCAAATGCATGGATTACATACCTATGGACAAATTATCCATGTCTTTTCCAAAAAGGATCGTCCCAAGCCGATTTCATTTAGAATTGTCACGATGCAAAATGACAGAGAACTGCATGCTGCTGCCAAGTATGTGATGGGACTCGACTTCCTTGCTGTTCTATAGTGGTAGCCACCAGAAACTACATGCTGCATAGGATCTGTTCACACTTAATTTGCCATCTCTGTGACAAATAGCAAAACTTAGAACCACTCCTCAAAATTATCCTACATTTAAAAATTCTTCTCCTGGATCATCCTTGCCATCTTTCTGGTATTCCACAGTTTTGCTCATGGGTGCTGTGGCTTAGTTGGTTAAAGCGCCTGTCTAGTAAATAGGAGATCCTGAGTTCAACTCTCAGCAGTGCCTTGTTCTCTTATTCTGCTCAATAATCAGCTCTTTTTTCCAAAAGGGAGATGTTCACTAGCCAATGACATTAAAGATGCTCGTCCCACATCCCTAGAATACTCCACCCGAGTGGCAAAGAGTCAGCTCTGGTTTAGTTTTAACAAGTAGATGGTTGCAACGTTTTGCAAAATGTAGGATGGCATAAGGCACGATAAATTAGAGGTGCCGATTCACTATTGCCTGACTGATACGCTACATAATGCCTGTAAATATGTTTAGAGACTTCAATAGCATCCTTCTTGAACGGTGATGGTAAATTTTCTTCCTCGGGGCATTGCTTGCGCTGAGCATAGAGAATTTTCCAAAAAGGAATCATACGACGAGGATGGGATTGGAACCCATGCGTGCAGAGCACAATGGATTAGCAGTCCATCGCCTTAACCACTCGGCCACCCCTTCAACAAAAGTACCTTTACTGAACCCACATTTGGAAAACAGTCGTGATGATTCTTAGGCTTTATTTTCTTTCCACATGCAACAGCGCCGTACATCAGACATTGGCTCAGCAGGTCTTGTTTTACATCCAACGTGATGACCCATGCTAATGGCATAAATACTAAACATTCAGTCCTCTCTGCTTCTCATTTATGTTGGCATTTCCCTAGCATTCCCTAAATCTGTCAATTCTGCCTTCTATCTAACTTTTAAAGTAAAACAGGCCACAATTCATGCAAGGCAAATGCATGGATTACATACCTATGGACAAATTATCCATGTCTTTTCCAAAAAGGATCGTCCCAAGCCGATTTCATTTAGAATTGTCACGATGCAAAATGACAGAGAACTGCATGCTGCTGCCAAGTATGTGATTGGACTCGACTTCCTTGCTGTTCTATAGTGGTAGCCACCTGAAACTACATGCTGCATAGGATCTGTTCACACTTAATTTGCCATCTCTGTGACAAATAGCAAAACTTAGAACCACTCCTCAAAATCATCCTACATTTAAAAATTCTTCTCCTGGATCATCCTTGCCATCTTTCTGGTTTTCCACAGTTTTGCTCATGGGCGCTGTGGCTTAGTTGGTTAAAGCGCCTGTCTAGTAAACAGGAGATCCTGAGTTCAACTCTCAGCAGTGCCTTGTTCTCTTATTCTGCTCAATAATCAGCTCTTTTTTCCAAAAGGGAGATGTTCACTAGCCAATGACATTAAAGATGCTCATCCCACATCCCTAGAATACTCCACCCGAGTGGCAAAGAGTCAGCTCTGGTTTAGTTTTGACAAGTAGATGGTTGCAACGTTTTGCAAAATGTAGGCTGGCATAAGGCACGATAAATTAGAGGTGCCGATTCACTATTGCCTGACTGATACGCTACATAATGCCTGTAAATATGTTTAGAGACTTCAATAGCATCCTTCTTGAACGGTGATGGTAAATTTTCTTCCTCGGGGCATTGCTTGCGCTGAGCATAGAGAATTTTCCAAAAAGGAATCATACGACGAGGATGGGATTCAAACCCATGCGTGCAGAGCACAATGGATTAGCAGTCCATCACCTTAACCACTCGGCCACCCTGTCAACAAAAGTACCTTTACCGAACCCACATTTGGAAAACAGTCGTGATGATTCTTAGGCTTCATTTTCTTTCCACATGCAACAGCGCCGTACATCAGACATTGGCTCAGCAGGTCTTGTTTTACATCCAACGTGATGACCCATGCTAATGGCATAAATACTAAACATTCAGTCCTCTCTGCTTCTCATTTATGTTGGCATTTCCCTAGCATTCCCTAAATCTGTCAATTCTGCCTTCTATCTAACTTTTAAAGTAAAACAGGCCACAATTCATGCAAGGCAAATGCATGGATTACATACCTATGGACAAATTATCCATGTCTTTTCCAAAAAGCATCGTCCCAAGCCGATTTCATTTACAATTGTCACGATGCAAAATGACAGAGAACTGCATGCTGCTGCCAAGTATGTGATGGGACTCGACTTCCTTGCTGTTCTATAGTGGTAGCCACCTGAAACTACATGCTGCATAGGATCTGTTCACACTTAATTTGCCATCTCTGTGACAAATAGCAAAACTTAGAACCACTCCTCAAAATCATCCTACATTTAAAAATTCTTCTCCTGGATCATCCTTGCCATCTTTCTGGTTTTCCACAGTTTTGCTCATGGGCGCTGTGGCTTAGTTGGTTAAAGCGCCTGGTAAGTGAACAGGACATCCTGAGTTCAACTCTCAGCAATGCCTTGTTCTCTTATTCTGCTCAATAATCAGCTTTTTTTTCCAAAAGGGAGATGTTCACTAGCCAATGACATTAAAGATGCTCGTCCCACATCCCTAGAATACTCCACCCGAGTGGCAAAGAGTCAGCTCTGGTTTAGTTTTAACAAGTAGATGGTTGCAACGTTTTGCAAAATGTAGGATGGCATAAGGCACGATAAATTAGAGGTGCCGATTCACTATTGCCTGACTGATACGCTACATAATGCCTGTAAATATGTTTAGAGACTTCAATAGCATCCTTCTTGAACGGTGATGGTAAATTTTCTTCCTCGGGGCATTGCTTGCGCTGAGCATAGAGAATTTTCCAAAAAGGAATCATACGTCGATGATGGGATTCGAACCCATGCGTGCAGAGCACAATGGATTAGCAGTCCATCGCCTTGACCACTCGGCCACCCCGTCAACAAAAGTACCTTTACCGAACCCACATTTGGAAAACAGTCGTGATGATTCTTAGGCTTCATTTTCTTTCCACATGCAACAGCGCCGTACATCAGACATTGGCTCAGCAGGTCTTGTTTTACATCCAACGTGATGACCCATGCTAATGGCATAAATACTAAACATTCAGTCCTCTCTGCTTCTCATTTATGTTGGCATTTCCCTAGCATTCCCTAAATCTGTCAATTCTGCCTTCTATCTAACTTTTAAAGTAAAACAGGCCACAATTCATGCAAGGCAAATGCATGGATTACATACCTATGGACAAATTATCCATGTCTTTTCCAAAAAGGATCGTCCCAAGCCGATTTCATTTAGAATTGTCACGATGCAAAATGACAGAGAACTGCATGCTGCTGCCAAGTATGTGATGGGACTCGACTTCCTTGCTGTTCTATAGTGGTAGCCACGTGAAACTACATGCTGCATAGGATCTGTTCACACTTAATTCGCCATCTCTGTGACAAATAGCAAAACTTAGAACCACTCCTCAAAATCATCCTACATTTAAAAATTCTTCTCCTGGATCATCCTTGCCATCTTCCTGGTTTTCCACAGTTTTGCTCATGGGTGCTGTGGCTTAGTTGGTTAAAGCGCCTGTCTAGTAAATAGGAGATCCTGAGTTCAACTCTCAGCAGTGCCTTGTTCACTTATTCTGCTCAATAATCAGCTCTCTTTTCCAAAAGGGAGATGTTCACTAGCCAATGACATTAAAGATGCTCGTCCCACATCCCTAGAATACTCCACCCGAGTGGCAAAGAGTCAGCTCTGGTTTAGTTTTAACAAGTAGATGGTTGCAACGTTTTGCAAAATGTAGGATGGCATAAGGCACGATAAATTAGAGGTGCCGATTCACTATTGCCTGACTGATACGCTACATAATGCCTGTAAATATGTTTAGAGACTTCAATAGCATCCTTCTTGAACGGTGATGGTAAATTTTCTTCCTCGGGGCATTGCTTGCGCTGAGCATAGAGAATTTTCCAAAAAGGAATCATACGACGAGGATGGGATTGGAACCCATGCGTGCAGAGCACAATGGATTAGCAGTCCATCGCCTTAACCACTCGGCCACCCCTTCAACAAAAGTACCTTTACTGAACCCACATTTGGAAAACAGTCGTGATGATTCTTAGGCTTTATTTTCTTTCCACATGCAACAGCGCCGTACATCAGACATTGGCTCAGCAGGTCTTGTTTTACATCCAACGTGATGACCCATGCTAATGGCATAAATACTAAACATTCAGTCCTCTCTGCTTCTCATTTATGTTGGCATTTCCCTAGCATTCCCTAAATCTGTCAATTCTGCCTTCTATCTAACTTTTAAAGTAAAACAGGCCACAATTCATGCAAGGCAAATGCATGGATTACATACCTATGGACAAATTATCCATGTCTTTTCCAAAAAGGATCGTCCCAAGCCGATTTCATTTAGAATTGTCACGATGCAAAATGACAGAGAACTGCATGCTGCTGCCAAGTATGTGATTGGACTCGACTTCCTTGCTGTTCTATAGTGGTAGCCACCTGAAACTACATGCTGCATAGGATCTGTTCACACTTAATTTGCCATCTCTGTGACAAATAGCAAAACTTAGAACCACTCCTCAAAATCATCCTACATTTAAAAATTCTTCTCCTGGATCATCCTTGCCATCTTTCTGGTTTTCCACAGTTTTGCTCATGGGCGCTGTGGCTTAGTTGGTTAAAGCGCCTGTCTAGTAAACAGGAGATCCTGAGTTCAACTCTCAGCAGTGCCTTGTTCTCTTATTCTGCTCAATAATCAGCTCTTTTTTCCAAAAGGGAGATGTTCACTAGCCAATGACATTAAAGATGCTCATCCCACATCCCTAGAATACTCCACCCGAGTGGCAAAGAGTCAGCTCTGGTTTAGTTTTGACAAGTAGATGGTTGCAACGTTTTGCAAAATGTAGGCTGGCATAAGGCACGATAAATTAGAGGTGCCGATTCACTATTGCCTGACTGATACGCTACATAATGCCTGTAAATATGTTTAGAGACTTCAATAGCATCCTTCTTGAACGGTGATGGTAAATTTTCTTCCTCGGGGCATTGCTTGCGCTGAGCATAGAGAATTTTCCAAAAAGGAATCATACGACGAGGATGGGATTCAAACCCATGCGTGCAGAGCACAATGGATTAGCAGTCCATCACCTTAACCACTCGGCCACCCTGTCAACAAAAGTACCTTTACCGAACCCACATTTGGAAAACAGTCGTGATGATTCTTAGGCTTCATTTTCTTTCCACATGCAACAGCGCCGTACATCAGACATTGGCTCAGCAGGTCTTGTTTTACATCCAACGTGATGACCCATGCTAATGGCATAAATACTAAACATTCAGTCCTCTCTGCTTCTCATTTATGTTGGCATTTCCCTAGCATTCCCTAAATCTGTCAATTCTGCCTTCTATCTAACTTTTAAAGTAAAACAGGCCACAATTCATGCAAGGCAAATGCATGGATTACATACCTATGGACAAATTATCCATGTCTTTTCCAAAAAGCATCGTCCCAAGCCGATTTCATTTACAATTGTCACGATGCAAAATGACAGAGAACTGCATGCTGCTGCCAAGTATGTGATGGGACTCGACTTCCTTGCTGTTCTATAGTGGTAGCCACCTGAAACTACATGCTGCATAGGATCTGTTCACACTTAATTTGCCATCTCTGTGACAAATAGCAAAACTTAGAACCACTCCTCAAAATCATCCTACATTTAAAAATTCTTCTCCTGGATCATCCTTGCCATCTTTCTGGTTTTCCACAGTTTTGCTCATGGGCGCTGTGGCTTAGTTGGTTAAAGCGCCTGGTAAGTGAACAGGACATCCTGAGTTCAACTCTCAGCAATGCCTTGTTCTCTTATTCTGCTCAATAATCAGCTTTTTTTTCCAAAAGGGAGATGTTCACTAGCCAATGACATTAAAGATGCTCGTCCCACATCCCTAGAATACTCCACCCGAGTGGCAAAGAGTCAGCTCTGGTTTAGTTTTAACAAGTAGATGGTTGCAACGTTTTGCAAAATGTAGGATGGCATAAGGCACGATAAATTAGAGGTGCCGATTCACTATTGCCTGACTGATACGCTACATAATGCCTGTAAATATGTTTAGAGACTTCAATAGCATCCTTCTTGAACGGTGATGGTAAATTTTCTTCCTCGGGGCATTGCTTGCGCTGAGCATAGAGAATTTTCCAAAAAGAAATCATACGACGAGGATGGGATTCGAACCCATGCGTGCAGAGCACAATGGATTAGCAGTCCATCGCCTTAACCACTCGGCCACCCCGTCAACAAAAGTACCTTTACCGAACCCACATTTGGAAAACAGTCGTGATGATTCTTAGGCTTCATTTTCTTTCCACATGCAACAGCGCCGTACATCAGACATTGGCTCAGCAGGTCTTGTTTTACATCCAACGTGATGACCCATGCTAATGGCATAAATACTAAACATTCAGTCCTCTCTGCTTCTCATTTATGTTGGCATTTCCCTAGCATTCCCTAAATCTGTCAATTCTGCCTTCTATCTAACTTTTAAAGTAAAACAGGCCACAATTCATGCAAGGCAAATGCATGGATTACATACCTATGGACAAATTATCCATGTCTTTTCCAAAAAGGATCGTCCCAAGCCAATTTCATTTAGAATTGTCACGATGCAAAATGACAGAGAACTGCATGCTGCTGCCAAGTATGTGATGGGACTCGACTTCCTTGCTGTTCTATAGTGGTAGCCACGTGAAACTACATGCTGCATAGGATCTGTTCACACTTAATTCGCCATCTCTGTGACAAATAGCAAAACTTAGAACCACTCCTCAAAATCATCCTACATTTAAAAATTCTTCTCCTGGATCATCCTTGCCATCTTCCTGGTTTTCCACAGTTTTGCTCATGGGTGCTGTGGCTTAGTTGGTTAAAGCGCCTGTCTAGTAAATAGGAGATCCTGAGTTCAACTCTCAGCAGTGCCTTGTTCACTTATTCTGCTCAATAATCAGCTCTCTTTTCCAAAAGGGAGATGTTCACTAGCCAATGACATTAAAGATGCTCGTCCCACATCCCTAGAATACTCCACCCGAGTGGCAAAGAGTCAGCTCTGGTTTAGTTTTAACAAGTAGATGGTTGCAACGTTTTGCAAAATGTAGGATGGCATAAGGCACGATAAATTAGAGGTGCCGATTCACTATTGCCTGACTGATACGCTACATAATGCCTGTAAATATGTTTAGAGACTTCAATAGCATCCTTCTTGAACGGTGATGGTAAATTTTCTTCCTCGGGGCATTGCTTGCGCTGAGCATAGAGAATTTTCCAAAAAGGAATCATACGACGAGGATGGGATTGGAACCCATGCGTGCAGAGCACAATGGATTAGCAGTCCATCGCCTTAACCACTCGGCCACCCCTTCAACAAAAGTACCTTTACTGAACCCACATTTGGAAAACAGTCGTGATGATTCTTAGGCTTTATTTTCTTTCCACATGCAACAGCGCCGTACATCAGACATTGGCTCAGCAGGTCTTGTTTTACATCCAACGTGATGACCCATGCTAATGGCATAAATACTAAACATTCAGTCCTCTCTGCTTCTCATTTATGTTGGCATTTCCCTAGCATTCCCTAAATCTGTCAATTCTGCCTTCTATCTAACTTTTAAAGTAAAACAGGCCACAATTCATGCAAGGCAAATGCATGGATTACATACCTATGGACAAATTATCCATGTCTTTTCCAAAAAGGATCGTCCCAAGCCGATTTCATTTAGAATTGTCACGATGCAAAATGACAGAGAACTGCATGCTGCTGCCAAGTATGTGATTGGACTCGACTTCCTTGCTGTTCTATAGTGGTAGCCACCTGAAACTACATGCTGCATAGGATCTGTTCACACTTAATTTGCCATCTCTGTGACAAATAGCAAAACTTAGAACCACTCCTCAAAATCATCCTACATTTAAAAATTCTTCTCCTGGATCATCCTTGCCATCTTTCTGGTTTTCCACAGTTTTGCTCATGGGCGCTGTGGCTTAGTTGGTTAAAGCGCCTGTCTAGTAAACAGGAGATCCTGAGTTCAACTCTCAGCAGTGCCTTGTTCTCTTATTCTGCTCAATAATCAGCTCTTTTTTCCAAAAGGGAGATGTTCACTAGCCAATGACATTAAAGATGCTCATCCCACATCCCTAGAATACTCCACCCGAGTGGCAAAGAGTCAGCTCTGGTTTAGTTTTGACAAGTAGATGGTTGCAACGTTTTGCAAAATGTAGGCTGGCATAAGGCACGATAAATTAGAGGTGCCGATTCACTATTGCCTGACTGATACGCTACATAATGCCTGTAAATATGTTTAGAGACTTCAATAGCATCCTTCTTGAACGGTGATGGTAAATTTTCTTCCTCGGGGCATTGCTTGCGCTGAGCATAGAGAATTTTCCAAAAAGGAATCATACGACGAGGATGGGATTCAAACCCATGCGTGCAGAGCACAATGGATTAGCAGTCCATCACCTTAACCACTCGGCCACCCTGTCAACAAAAGTACCTTTACCGAACCCACATTTGGAAAACAGTCGTGATGATTCTTAGGCTTCATTTTCTTTCCACATGCAACAGCGCCGTACATCAGACATTGGCTCAGCAGGTCTTGTTTTACATCCAACGTGATGACCCATGCTAATGGCATAAATACTAAACATTCAGTCCTCTCTGCTTCTCATTTATGTTGGCATTTCCCTAGCATTCCCTAAATCTGTCAATTCTGCCTTCTATCTAACTTTTAAAGTAAAACAGGCCACAATTCATGCAAGGCAAATGCATGGATTACATACCTATGGACAAATTATCCATGTCTTTTCCAAAAAGCATCGTCCCAAGCCGATTTCATTTACAATTGTCACGATGCAAAATGACAGAGAACTGCATGCTGCTGCCAAGTATGTGATGGGACTCGACTTCCTTGCTGTTCTATAGTGGTAGCCACCTGAAACTACATGCTGCATAGGATCTGTTCACACTTAATTTGCCATCTCTGTGACAAATAGCAAAACTTAGAACCACTCCTCAAAATCATCCTACATTTAAAAATTCTTCTCCTGGATCATCCTTGCCATCTTTCTGGTTTTCCACAGTTTTGCTCATGGGCGCTGTGGCTTAGTTGGTTAAAGCGCCTGGTAAGTGAACAGGACATCCTGAGTTCAACTCTCAGCAATGCCTTGTTCTCTTATTCTGCTCAATAATCAGCTTTTTTTTCCAAAAGGGAGATGTTCACTAGCCAATGACATTAAAGATGCTCGTCCCACATCCCTAGAATACTCCACCCGAGTGGCAAAGAGTCAGCTCTGGTTTAGTTTTAACAAGTAGATGGTTGCAACGTTTTGCAAAATGTAGGATGGCATAAGGCACGATAAATTAGAGGTGCCGATTCACTATTGCCTGACTGATACGCTACATAATGCCTGTAAATATGTTTAGAGACTTCAATAGCATCCTTCTTGAACGGTGATGGTAAATTTTCTTCCTCGGGGCATTGCTTGCGCTGAGCATAGAGAATTTTCCAAAAAGAAATCATACGACGAGGATGGGATTCGAACCCATGCGTGCAGAGCACAATGGATTAGCAGTCCATCGCCTTAACCACTCGGCCACCCCGTCAACAAAAGTACCTTTACCGAACCCACATTTGGAAAACAGTCGTGATGATTCTTAGGCTTCATTTTCTTTCCACATGCAACAGCGCCGTACATCAGACATTGGCTCAGCAGGTCTTGTTTTACATCCAACGTGATGACCCATGCTAATGGCATAAATACTAAACATTCAGTCCTCTCTGCTTCTCATTTATGTTGGCATTTCCCTAGCATTCCCTAAATCTGTCAATTCTGCCTTCTATCTAACTTTTAAAGTAAAACAGGCCACAATTCATGCAAGGCAAATGCATGGATTACATACCTATGGAGAAATTATCCATGTCTTTTCCAAAAAGGATCGTCCCAAGCCAATTTCATTTAGAATTGTCACGATGCAAAATGACAGAGAACTGCATGCTGCTGCCAAGTATGTGATGGGACTCGACTTCCTTGCTGTTCTATAGTGGTAGCCACCTGAAACTACATGCTGCATAGGATCTGTTCACACTTAATTTGCCATCTCTGTGACAAATAGCAAAACTTAGAACCACTCCTCAAAATCATCCTACATTTAAAAATTCTTCTCCTGGATCATCCTTGCCATCTTTCTGGTATTCCACAGTTTTGCTCATGGGTGCTGTGGCTTAGTTGGTTAAAGCGCCTGTCTAATAAACAGGAGATCCTGAGTTCAACTCTCAGCAGTGCCTTGTTCTCTTATTCTGCTCAATAATCAGCTCTTTTTTCCAAAAGGGAGATGTTCACTAGCCAATGACATTAAAGATGCTCGTCCCACATCCCTAGAATACTCCACCCGAGTGGCAAAGAGTCAGCTCTGGTTTAGTTTTAACAAGTAGATGGTTGCAACGTTTTGCAAAATGTAGGATGGCATAAGGCACGATAAATTAGAGGTGCCGATTCACTATTGCCTGACTGATACGCTACATAATGCCTGTAAATATGTTTAGAGACTTCAATAGCATCCTTCTTGAACGGTGATGGTAAATTTTCTTCCTCGGGGCATTGCTTGCGCTGAGCATAGAGAATTTTCCAAAAAGGAATCATACGACGAGGATGGGATTCGAACCCATGCGTGCAGAGCACAATGGATTAGCAGTCCATCGCCTTAACCACTCGGCCACCCCGTCAACAAAAGTACTTTTACCGAACCCACATTTGGAAAACAGTCGTGATGATTCTTAGGCTTCATTTTCTTTCCACATGCAACAGCGCCGTACATCAGACATTGGCTCAGCAGGTCTTGTTTTACATCCAACGTGATGACCCATGCTAATGGCATAAATACTAAACATTCAGTCCTCTCTGCTTCTCATTTATGTTGGCATTTCCCTAGCATTCCCTAAATCTGTCAATTCTGCCTTCTATCTAACTTTTAAAGTAAAACAGGCCACAATTCATGCAAGGCAAATGCATGGATTACATACCTATGGAGAAATTATCCATGTCTTTTCCAAAAAGGATCGTCCCAAGCCAATTTCATTTAGAATTGTCACGATGCAAAATGACAGAGAACTGCATGCTGCTGCCAAGTATGTGATGGGACTCGACTTCCTTGCTGTTCTATAGTGGTAGCCACCTGAAACTACATGCTGCATAGGATCTGTTCACACTTAATTTGCCATCTCTGTGACAAATAGCAAAACTTAGAACCACTCCTCAAAATCATCCTACATTTAAAAATTCTTCTCCTGGATCATCCTTGCCATCTTTCTGGTATTCCACAGTTTTGCTCATGGGTGCTGTGGCTTAGTTGGTTAAAGCGCCTGTCTAGTAAACAGGAGATCCTGAGTTCAACTCTCAGCAGTGCCTTGTTCTCTTATTCTGCTCAATAATCAGCACTTTTTTCCAAAAGGGAGATGTTCACTAGCCAATGACATTAAAGATGCTCGTCCCACATCCCTAGAATACTCCACCCGAGTGGCAAAGAGTCAGCTCTGGTTTAGTTTTAACAAGTAGATGGTTGCAACGTTTTGCAAAATGTAGGATGGCATAAGGCACGATAAATTAGAGGTGCCGATTCACTATTGCCTGACTGATACGCTACATAATGCCTGTAAATATGTTTAGAGACTTCAATAGCATCCTTCTTGAACGGTGATGGTAAATTGTCTTCCTCGGGGCATTGCTTGCGCTGAGCATAGAGAATTTTCCAAAAAGGAATGATACGACGAGGATGGGATTCGAACCCATGCGTGCAGAGCACAATGGATTAGCAGTCCATCGCCTTAACCACTCGGCCACCCCGTCAACAAAAGTACCTTTACCGAACCCACATTTGGAAAACAGTCGTGATGATTCTTAGGCTTCATTTTCTTTCCACATGCAACAGCGCCGTACATCAGACATTGGCTCAGCAGGTCTTGTTTTACATCCAACGTGATGACCCATGCTAATGGCATAAATACTAAACATTCAGTCCTCTCTGCTTCTCATTTATGTTGGCATTTCCCTAGCATTCCCTAAATCTGTCAATTCTGCCTTCTATCTAACTTTTAAAGTAAAACAGGCCACAATTCATGCAAGGCAAATGCATGGATTACATACCTATGGACAAATTATCCATGTCTTTTCCAAAAAGGATCGTCCCAAGCCGATTTCATTTAGAATCGTCACGATGCAAAATGACAGAGAACTGCATGCTGCTGCCAAGTATGTGATGGGACTCGACTTCCTTGCTGTTCTATAGTGGTAGCCACCTGAAACTACATGCTGCATAGGATCTGTTCACACTTAATTTGCCATCTCTGTGACAAATAGCAAAACTTAGAACCACTCCTCAAAATCATCCTACATTTAAAAATTCTTCTCCTGGATCATCCTTGCCATCTTTCTGGTTTTCCACAGTTTTGCTCATGGGTGCTGTGGCTTGGTTGGTTAAAGCGCCTGTCTAGTAAAAAGGAGATCCTGAGTTCAACTCTCAGCAGTGCCTTGTTCTCTTATCGTGCTCAATAATCAGCTCTTTTTTCCAAAAGGGAGATGTTCACTAGCCAATGACATTAAAGATGCTCGTCCCACATCCCTAGAATACTCCACCCGAGTGGCAAAGAGTCAGCTCTGGTTTAGTTTTAACAAGTAGATGGTTGCAACGTTTTGCAAAATGTAGAATGGCATAAGGCACGATAAATTAGAGGTGCCAATTCACTATTGCCTGACTGATACGCTACATAATGCCTGTAAATATGTTTAGAGACTTCAATAGCATCCTTCTTGAACGGTGATGGTAAATTTTCTTCTTCGGGGCATTGCTTGCGCTGAGCATAGAGAATTTTCCAAAAAGGAATCATACAACGAGGATGGGATTCAAACCCATGCGTGCAGAGCACAATGGATTAGCAGTCCATCGCCTTAACCACTCGGCCACCCCTTCAACAAAAGTACCTTTACCGAACCCACATTTGGAAAACAGTCGTGATGATTCTTAGGCTTCATTTTCTTTCCACATGCAACAGCGCTGTACATCAGACATTGGCTCAGCAGGTCTTGTTTTACATCCAACGTGAAGACCCATGCTAATGGCAAAATACTAAACATTCAGTCCTCTCTGCTTCTCATTTATGTTGGCATTTCCCTAGCATTCCGTAAATCTGTCAATTCTGCCTTCTATCTAACTTTTAAAGTAAAACAGGCCACAATTCATGCAAGGCAAATGCATGGATTACATACCTATGGACAAATTATCCATGTCTTTTCCAAAAAGGAACGTCCCAAGCCGATTTCATTTAGAATTGTCACGATGAAAAATGACAGAGAACTGCATGCTGCTGCCAAGTATGTGATGGGACTCGACTTCCTTGCTGTTCTATAGTGGTAGCCACCTGAAACTACATGCTGCATAGGATCTGTTCACACTTAATTTGCCATCTCTGTGACAAATAGCAAAACTTAGAACCACTCCTCAAAATCATCCTACATTTAAAAATTCTTCTCCTGGATCATCCTTGCCATCTTTCTGGTTTTCCACAGTTTTGCTCATGGGTGCTGTGGCTTAGTTGGTTAAAGCGCCTGTCTAGTAAACAGGAGATCCTGAGTTCAACTCTCAACCTTGTTCTCTTATTCTGCTCAATAATCAGCTTTTTTTTCCAAAAGGGAGATGTTCACTAGCCAATGACATTAAAGATGCTCGTCCCACATCCCTAGAATACTCCACCCGAGTGGCAAAGAGTCAGCTCTGGTTTAGTTTTAACAAGTAGATGGTTGCAACGTTTTGCAAAATGTAGGATGGCATAAGGCACGATAAATTAGAGGTGCCGATTCACTATTGCCTGACTGATACGCTACATAATGCCTGTAAATATGTTTAGAGACTTCAATAGCATCCTTCTTGAACGGTGATGGTAAATTTTCTTCCTCGGGGCATTGCTTGCGCTGAGCATAGAGAATTTTCCAAAAAGGAATCATACGACGAGGATGGGATTCGAACCCATGCGTGCAGAGCACAATGGATTAGCAGTCCATTGTCAACAAAAGTACCTTCACCGAACCCACATTTGGAAAACAGTCGTGATGATTCTTAGGCTTCATTTTCTTTCCACATGCAACAGCGCCGTACATCAGACATTGGCTCAGCAGGTCTTGTTTTACATCCAACGTGATGACCCATGCTAATGGCATAAATACTAAACATTCAGTCCTCTCTGCTTCTCATTTATGTTGGCATTTCCCTAGCATTCCCTAAATCTGTCAATTCTGCCTTCTATCTAACTTTTAAAGTAAAACAGGCCACAATTCATGCAAGGCAAATGCATGGATTACATACCTATGGACAAATTATCCATGTCTTTTCCAAAAAGGATCGTCCCAAGCCGATTTCATTTAGAATCGTCACGATGCAAAATGACAGAGAACTGCATGCTGCTGCCAAGTATGTGATGGGACTCGACTTCCTTGCTGTTCTATAGTGGTAGCCACCTGAAACTACATGCTGCATAGGATCTGTTCACACTTAATTTGCCATCTCTGTGACAAATAGCAAAACTTAGAACCACTCCTCAAAATCATCCTACATTTAAAAATTCTTCTCCTGGATCATCCTTGCCATCTTTCTGGTTTTCCACAGTTTTGCTCATGGGTGCTGTGGCTTGGTTGGTTAAAGCGCCTGTCTAGTAAAAAGGAGATCCTGAGTTCAACTCTCAGCAGTGCCTTGTTCTCTTATCGTGCTCAATAATCAGCTTTTTTTTCCAAAAGGGAGATGTTCACTAGCCAATGACATTAAAGATGCTCGTCCCACATCCCTAGAATACTCCACCCGAGTGGCAAAGAGTCAGCTCTGGTTTAGTTTTAACAAGTAGATGGTTGCAACGTTTTGCAAAATGTAGAATGGCATAAGGCACGATAAATTAGAGGTGCCAATTCACTATTGCCTGACTGATACGCTACATAATGCCTGTAAATATGTTTAGAGACTTCAATAGCATCCTTCTTGAACGGTGATGGTAAATTTTCTTCCTCGGGGCATTGCTTGCGCTGAGCATAGAGAATTTTCCAAAAAGGAATCATACGACGAGGATGGGATTCGAACCCATGCGTGCAGAGCACAATGGATTAGCAGTCCATTGTCAACAAAAGTACCTTTACCGAACCCACATTTGGAAAACAGTCGTGATGATTCTTAGGCTTCATTTTCTTTCCACATGCAACAGCGCCGTACATCAGACATTGGCTCAGCAGGTCTTGTTTTACATCCAACGTGATGACCCATGCTAATGGCATAAATACTAAACATTCAGTCCTCTCTGCTTCTCATTTATGTTGGCATTTCCCTAGCATTCCCTAAATCTGTCAATTCTGCCTTCTATCTAACTTTTAAAGTAAAACAGGCCACAATTCATGCAAGGCAAATGCATGGATTACATACCTATGGACAAATTATCCATGTCTTTTCCAAAAAGGAACGTCCCAAGCCGATTTCATTTAGAATTGTCACGATGAAAAATGACAGAGAACTGCATGCTGCTGCCAAGTATGTGATGGGACTCGACTTCCTTGCTGTTCTTTAGTGGTAGCCACCTGAAACTACATGCTGCATAGGATCTGTTCACACTTAATTTGCCATCTCTGTGACAAATAGCAAAACTTAGAACCACTCCTCAAAATCATCCTACATTTAAAAATTCTTCTCCTGGATCATCCTTGCCATCTTTCTGGTTTTCCACAGTTTTGCTCATGGGTGCTGTGGCTTAGTTGGTTAAAGCGCCTGGTAAGTGAACAGGAGATCCTGAGTTCAACTCTCAGCAGTGCCTTGTTCTCTTATTCTGCTCAATAATCAGCTTTTTTTTCCAAAAGGGAGATGTTCACTAGCCAATGACATTAAAGATGCTCGTCCCACATCCCTAGAATACTCCACCCGAGTGGCAAAGAGTCAGCTCTGGTTTAGTTTTAACAAGTAGATGGTTGCAACGTTTTGCAAAATGTAGGATGGCATAAGGCACGATAAATTAGAGGTGCCGATTCACTATTGCCTGACTGATACGCTACATAATGCCTGTAAATATGTTTAGAGACTTCAATAGCATCCTTCTTGAACGGTGATGGTAAATTTTCTTCCTCGGGGCATTGCTTGCGCTGAGCATAGAGAATTTTCCAAAAAGAAATCATACGACGAGGATGGGATTTGAACCCATGCGTGCAGAGCACAATGGATTAGCAGTCCATCGCCTTAACCACTCGGCCACCCCGTCAACAAAAGTACTTTTACCGAACCCACATTTGGAAAACAGTCGTGATGATTCTTAGGCTTCATTTTCTTTCCACATGCAACAGCGCCGTACATCAGACATTGGCTCAGCGGGTCTTGTTTTACATCCAACGTGATGACCCATGCTAATGGCATAAATACTAAACATTCAGTCCTCTCTGCTTCTCATTTATGTTGGCATTTCCCTAGCATTCCCTAAATCTGTCAATTCTGCCTTCTATCTAACTTTTAAAGTAAAACAGGCCACAATTCATGCAAGGCAAATGCATGGATTACATACCTATGGAGAAATTATCCATGTCTTTTCCAAAAAGGATCGTCCCAAGCCAATTTCATTTAGAATTGTCACGATGCAAAATGACAGAGAACTGCATGCTGCTGCCAAGTATGTGATGGGACTCGACTTCCTTGCTGTTCTATAGTGGTAGCCACCTGAAACTACATGCTGCATAGGATCTGTTCACACTTAATTTGCCATCTCTGTGACAAATAGCAAAACTTAGAACCACTCCTCAAAATCATCCTACATTTAAAAATTCTTCTCCTGGATCATCCTTGCCATCTTTCTGGTATTCCACAGTTTTGCTCATGGGTGCTGTGGCTTAGTTGGTTAAAGCGCCTGTCTAATAAACAGGAGATCCTGAGTTCAACTCTCAGCAGTGCCTTGTTCTCTTATTCTGCTCAATAATCAGCTCTTTTTTCCAAAAGGGAGATGTTCACTAGCCAATGACATTAAAGATGCTCGTCCCACATCCCTAGAATACTCCACCCGAGTGGCAAAGAGTCAGCTCTGGTTTAGTTTTAACAAGTAGATGGTTGCAACGTTTTGCAAAATGTAGGATGGCATAAGGCACGATAAATTAGAGGTGCCGATTCACTATTGCCTGACTGATACGCTACATAATGCCTGTAAATATGTTTAGAGACTTCAATAGCATCCTTCTTGAACGGTGATGGTAAATTTTCTTCCTCGGGGCATTGCTTGCGCTGAGCATAGAGAATTTTCCAAAAAGGAATCATACGACGAGGATGGGATTCGAACCCATGCGTGCAGAGCACAATGGATTAGCAGTCCATCGCCTTAACCACTCGGCCACCCCGTCAACAAAAGTACTTTTACCGAACCCACATTTGGAAAACAGTCGTGATGATTCTTAGGCTTCATTTTCTTTCCACATGCAACAGCGCCGTACATCAGACATTGGCTCAGCAGGTCTTGTTTTACATCCAACGTGATGACCCATGCTAATGGCATAAATACTAAACATTCAGTCCTCTCTGCTTCTCATTTATGTTGGCATTTCCCTAGCATTCCCTAAATCTGTCAATTCTGCCTTCTATCTAACTTTTAAAGTAAAACAGGCCACAATTCATGCAAGGCAAATGCATGGATTACATACCTATGGAGAAATTATCCATGTCTTTTCCAAAAAGGATCGTCCCAAGCCAATTTCATTTAGAATTGTCACGATGCAAAATGACAGAGAACTGCATGCTGCTGCCAAGTATGTGATGGGACTCGACTTCCTTGCTGTTCTATAGTGGTAGCCACCTGAAACTACATGCTGCATAGGATCTGTTCACACTTAATTTGCCATCTCTGTGACAAATAGCAAAACTTAGAACCACTCCTCAAAATCATCCTACATTTAAAAATTCTTCTCCTGGATCATCCTTGCCATCTTTCTGGTATTCCACAGTTTTGCTCATGGGTGCTGTGGCTTAGTTGGTTAAAGCGCCTGTCTAGTAAACAGGAGATCCTGAGTTCAACTCTCAGCAGTGCCTTGTTCTCTTATTCTGCTCAATAATCAGCACTTTTTTCCAAAAGGGAGATGTTCACTAGCCAATGACATTAAAGATGCTCGTCCCACATCCCTAGAATACTCCACCCGAGTGGCAAAGAGTCAGCTCTGGTTTAGTTTTAACAAGTAGATGGTTGCAACGTTTTGCAAAATGTAGGATGGCATAAGGCACGATAAATTAGAGGTGCCGATTCACTATTGCCTGACTGATACGCTACATAATGCCTGTAAATATGTTTAGAGACTTCAATAGCATCCTTCTTGAACGGTGATGGTAAATTTTCTTCCTCGGGGCATTGCTTGCGCTGAGCATAGAGAATTTTCCAAAAAGGAATCATACGACGAGGATGGGATTCGAACCCATGCGTGCAGAGCACAATGGATTAGCAGTCCATCGCCTTAACCACTCGGCCACCCCGTCAACAAAAGTACCTTTACCGAACCCACATTTGGAAAACAGTCGTGATGATTCTTAGGCTTCATTTTCTTTCCACATGCAACAGCGCCGTACATCAGACATTGGCTCAGCAGGTCTTGTTTTACATCCAACGTGATGACCCATGCTAATGGCATAAATACTAAACATTCAGTCCTCTCTGCTTCTCATTTATGTTGGCATTTCCCTAGCATTCCCTAAATCTGTCAATTCTGCCTTCTATCTAACTTTTAAAGTGAAACAGGCCACAATTCATGCAAGGCAAATGCATGGCTTACATACCTATGGACAAATTATCCATGTCTTTTCCAAAAAGGATCGTCCCAAGCCGATTTCATTTAGAATTGTCACGATGCAAAATGACAGAGAACTGCATGCTGCTGCCAAGTATGTGATGGGACTCGACTTCCTTGCTGTTCTATAGTGGTAGCCACCTGAAACTACATGCTGCATAGGATCTGTTCACACTTAATTTGCCATCTCTGTGACAAATAGCAAAACTTAGAACCACTCCTCAAAATCATCCTACATTTAAAAATTCTTCTCCTGGATCATCCTTGCCATCTTTCTGGTTTTCCACAGTTTTGCTCATGGGTGCTGTGGCTTAGTTGGTTAAAGCGCCTGTCTAGTAAACAGGAGATCTTGAGTTCAACTCTCAGCAGTGCCTTGTTCTCTTATTCTGCTCAATAATCAGCTCTTTTTTCCAAAAGGGAGATGTTCACTAGCCAATGACATTAAAGATGCTCGTCCCACATCCCTAGAATACTCCACCCGAGTGGCAAAGAGTCAGCTCTGGTTTAGTTTTAACAAGTAGATGGTTGCAACGTTTTGCAAAATGTAGGATGGCATAAGGCACGATAAATTAGAGGTGCCGATTCACTATTGCCTGACTGATACGCTACATAATGCCTGTAAATATGTTTAGAGACTTCAATAGCATCCTTCTTGAACGGTGATGGTAAATTTTCTTCCTCGGGGCATTGCTTGCGCTGAGCATAGAGAATTTTCCAAAAAGGAATCATACGACGAGGATGGGATTCGAACCCATGCGTGCAGAGCACAATGGATTAGCAGTCCATCGCCTTAACCACTCGGCCACCCCGTCAACAAAAGTACCTTTACGAACCCACATTTGGAAAACAGTCGTGATGATTCTTAGGCTTCATTTTCTTTCCACATGCAACAGCGCCGTACATCAGACATTGGCTCAGCAGGTCTTGTTTTACATCCAACGTGATGACCCATGCTAATGGCATAAATACTAAACATTCAGTCCTCTCTGCTTCTCATTTATGTTGGCATTTCCCTAGCATTCCCTAAATCTGTCAATTCTGCCTTCTATCTAACTTTTAAAGTAAAACAGGCCACAATTCATGCAAGGCAAATGCATGGATTACATACCTATGGACAAATTATCCATGTCTTTTCCAAAAAGGATCGTCCCAAGCCGATTTCATTTAGAATCGTCACGATGCAAAATGACAGAGAACTGCATGCTGCTGCCAAGTATGTGATGGGACTCGACTTCCTTGCTGTTCTATAGTGGTAGCCACCTGAAACTACATGCTGCATAGGATCTGTTCACACTTAATTTGCCATCTCTGTGACAAATAGCAAAACTTAGAACCACTCCTCAAAATCATCCTACATTTAAAAATTCTTCTCCTGGATCATCCTTGCCATCTTTCTGGTTTTCCACAGTTTTGCTCATGGGTGCTGTGGCTTGGTTGGTTAAAGCGCCTGTCTAGTAAAAAGGAGATCCTGAGTTCAACTCTCAGCAGTGCCTTGTTCTCTTATCGTGCTCAATAATCAGCTCTTTTTTCCAAAAGGGAGATGTTCACTAGCCAATGACATTAAAGATGCTCGTCCCACATCCCTAGAATACTCCACCCGAGTGGCAAAGAGTCAGCTCTGGTTTAGTTTTAACAAGTAGATGGTTGCAACGTTTTGCAAAATGTAGAATGGCATAAGGCACGATAAATTAGAGGTGCCAATTCACTATTGCCTGACTGATACGCTACATAATGCCTGTAAATATGTTTAGAGACTTCAATAGCATCCTTCTTGAACGGTGATGGTAAATTTTCTTCCTCGGGGCATTGCTTGCGCTGAGCATAGAGAATTTTCCAAAAAGGAATCATACAACGAGGATGGGATTCAAACCCATGCGTGCAGAGCACAATGGATTAGCAGTCCATCGCCTTAACCACTCGGCCACCCCATCAACAAAAGTACCTTTACCGAACCCACATTTGGAAAACAGTCGTGATGATTCTTAGGCTTCATTTTCTTTCCACATGCAACAGCGCTGTACATCAGACATTGGCTCAGCAGGTCTTGTTTTACATCCAACGTGAAGACCCATGCTAATGGCAAAATACTAAACATTCAGTCCTCTCTGCTTCTCATTTATGTTGGCATTTCCCTAGCATTCCGTAAATCTGTCAATTCTGCCTTCTATCTAACTTTTAAAGTAAAACAGGCCACAATTCATGCAAGGCAAATGCATGGATTACATACCTATGGACAAATTATCCATGTCTTTTCCAAAAAGGAACGTCCCAAGCCGATTTCATTTAGAATTGTCACGATGAAAAATGACAGAGAACTGCATGCTGCTGCCAAGTATGTGATGGGACTCGACTTCCTTGCTGTTCTATAGTGGTAGCCACCTGAAACTACATGCTGCATAGGATCTGTTCACACTTAATTTGCCATCTCTGTGACAAATAGCAAAACTTAGAACCACTCCTCAAAATCATCCTACATTTAAAAATTCTTCTCCTGGATCATCCTTGCCATCTTTCTGGTTTTCCACAGTTTTGCTCATGGGTGCTGTGGCTTAGTTGGTTAAAGCGCCTGTCTAGTAAACAGGAGATCCTGAGTTCAACTCTCAACCTTGTTCTCTTATTCTGCTCAATAATCAGCTTTTTTTTCCAAAAGGGAGATGTTCACTAGCCAATGACATTAAAGATGCTCGTCCCACATCCCTAGAATACTCCACCCGAGTGGCAAAGAGTCAGCTCTGGTTTAGTTTTAACAAGTAGATGGTTGCAACGTTTTGCAAAATGTAGGATGGCATAAGGCACGATAAATTAGAGGTGCCGATTCACTATTGCCTGACTGATACGCTACATAATGCCTGTAAATATGTTTAGAGACTTCAATAGCATCCTTCTTGAACGGTGATGGTAAATTTTCTTCCTCGGGGCATTGCTTGCGCTGAGCATAGAGAATTTTCCAAAAAGGAATCATACGACGAGGATGGGATTCGAACCCATGCGTGCAGAGCACAATGGATTAGCAGTCCAATGTCAACAAAAGTACCTTTACCGAACCCACATTTGGAAAACAGTCGTGATGATTCTTAGGCTTCATTTTCTTTCCACATGCAACAGCGCCGTACATCAGACATTGGCTCAGCAGGTCTTGTTTTACATCCAACGTGATGACCCATGCTAATGGCATAAATACTAAACATTCAGTCCTCTCTGCTTCTCATTTATGTTGGCATTTCCCTAGCATTCCCTAAATCTGTCAATTCTGCCTTCTATCTAACTTTTAAAGTAAAACAGGCCACAATTCATGCAAGGCAAATGCATGGATTACATACCTATGGACAAATTATCCATGTCTTTTCCAAAAAGGATCGTCCCAAGCCGATTTCATTTAGAATCGTCACGATGCAAAATGACAGAGAACTGCATGCTGCTGCCAAGTATGTGATGGGACTCGACTTCCTTGCTGTTCTATAGTGGTAGCCACCTGAAACTACATGCTGCATAGGATCTGTTCACACTTAATTTGCCATCTCTGTGACAAATAGCAAAACTTAGAACCACTCCTCAAAATCATCCTACATTTAAAAATTCTTCTCCTGGATCATCCTTGCCATCTTTCTGGTTTTCCACAGTTTTGCTCATGGGTGCTGTGGCTTGGTTGGTTAAAGCGCCTGTCTAGTAAAAAGGAGATCCTGAGTTCAACTCTCAGCAGTGCCTTGTTCTCTTATCGTGCTCAATAATCAGCTTTTTTTTCCAAAAGGGAGATGTTCACTAGCCAATGACATTAAAGATGCTCGTCCCACATCCCTAGAATACTCCACCCGAGTGGCAAAGAGTCAGCTCTGGTTTAGTTTTAACAAGTAGATGGTTGCAACGTTTTGCAAAATGTAGAATGGCATAAGGCACGATAAATTAGAGGTGCCAATTCACTATTGCCTGACTGATACGCTACATAATGCCTGTAAATATGTTTAGAGACTTCAATAGCATCCTTCTTGAACGGTGATGGTAAATTTTCTTCCTCGGGGCATTGCTTGCGCTGAGCATAGAGAATTTTCCAAAAAGGAATCATACGACGAGGATGGGATTCGAACCCATGCGTGCAGAGCACAATGGATTAGCAGTCCATTGTCAACAAAAGTACCTTTACCGAACCCACATTTGGAAAACAGTCGTGATGATTCTTAGGCTTCATTTTCTTTCCACATGCAACAGCGCCGTACATCAGACATTGGCTCAGCAGGTCTTGTTTTACATCCAACGTGATGACCCATGCTAATGGCATAAATACTAAACATTCAGTCCTCTCTGCTTCTCATTTATGTTGGCATTTCCCTAGCATTCCCTAAATCTGTCAATTCTGCCTTCTATCTAACTTTTAAAGTAAAACAGGCCACAATTCATGCAAGGCAAATGCATGGATTACATACCTATGGACAAGTTATCCATGTCTTTTCCAAAAAGGATCGTCCCAAGCCGATTTCATTTAGAATTGTCACGATGAAAAATGACAGAGAACTGCATGCTGCTGCCAAGTATGTGATGGGACTCGACTTCCTTGCTGTTCTATAGTGGTAGCCACCTGAAACTACATGCTGCATAGGATCTGTTCACACTTAATTTGCCATCTCTGTGACAAATAGCAAAACTTAGAACCACTCCTCAAAATCATCCTACATTTAAAAATTCTTCTCCTGGATCATCCTTGCCATCTTTCTGGTTTTCCACAGTTTTGCTCATGGGCGCTGTGGCTTAGTTGGTTAAAGCGCCTGGTAAGTGAACAGGAGATCCTGAGTTCAACTCTCAGCAGTGCCTTGTTCTCTTATTCTGCTCAATAATCAGCTTTTTTTTCCAAAAGGGAGATGTTCACTAGCCAATGACATTAAAGATGCTCGTCCCACATCCCTAGAATACTCCACCCGAGTGGCAAAGAGTCAGCTCTGGTTTAGTTTTAACAAGTAGATGGTTGCAACGTTTTGCAAAATGTAGGATGGCATAAGGCACGATAAATTAGAGGTGCCGATTCACTATTGCCTGACTGATACGCTACATAATGCCTGTAAATATGTTTAGAGACTTCAATAGCATCCTTCTTGAACGGTGATGGTAAATTTTCTTCCTCGGGGCATTGCTTGCGCTGAGCATAGAGAATTTTCCAAAAAGAAATCATACGACGAGGATGGGATTTGAACCCATGCGTGCAGAGCACAATGGATTAGCAGTCCATCGCCTTAACCACTCGGCCACCCCGTCAACAAAAGTACTTTTACCGAACCCACATTTGGAAAACAGTCGTGATGATTCTTAGGCTTCATTTTCTTTCCACATGCAACAGCGCCGTACATCAGACATTGGCTCAGCAGGTCTTGTTTTACATCCAACGTGATGACCCATGCTAATGGCATAAATACTAAACATTCAGTCCTCTCTGCTTCTCATTTATGTTGGCATTTCCCTAGCATTCCCTAAATCTGTCAATTCTGCCTTCTATCTAACTTTTAAAGTAAAACAGGCCACAATTCATGCAAGGCAAATGCATGGATTACATACCTATGGAGAAATTATCCATGTCTTTTCCAAAAAGGATCGTCCCAAGCCAATTTCATTTAGAATTGTCACGATGCAAAATGACAGAGAACTGCATGCTGCTGCCAAGTATGTGATGGGACTCGACTTCCTTGCTGTTCTATAGTGGTAGCCACCTGAAACTACATGCTGCATAGGATCTGTTCACACTTAATTTGCCATCTCTGTGACAAATAGCAAAACTTAGAACCACTCCTCAAAATCATCCTACATTTAAAAATTCTTCTCCTGGATCATCCTTGCCATCTTTCTGGTTTTCCACAGTTTTGCTCATGGGTGCTGTGGCTTGGTTGGTTAAAGCGCCTGTCTAGTAAAAAGGAGATCCTGAGTTCAACTCTCAGCAGTGCCTTGTTCTCTTATCGTGCTCAATAATCAGCTCTTTTTTCCAAAAGGGAGATGTTCACTAGCCAATGACATTAAAGATGCTCGTCCCACATCCCTAGAATACTCCACCCGAGTGGCAAAGAGTCAGCTCTGGTTTAGTTTTAACAAGTAGATGGTTGCAACGTTTTGCAAAATGTAGAATGGCATAAGGCACGATAAATTAGAGGTGCCAATTCACTATTGCCTGACTGATACGCTACATAATGCCTGTAAATATGTTTAGAGACTTCAATAGCATCCTTCTTGAACGGTGATGGTAAATTTTCTTCCTCGGGGCATTGCTTGCGCTGAGCATAGAGAATTTTCCAAAAAGGAATCATACAACGAGGATGGGATTCAAACCCATGCGTGCAGAGCACAATGGATTAGCAGTCCATCGCCTTAACCACTCGGCCACCCCTTCAACAAAAGTACCTTTACCGAACCCACATTTGGAAAACAGTCGTGATGATTCTTAGGCTTCATTTTCTTTCCACATGCAACAGCGCTGTACATCAGACATTGGCTCAGCAGGTCTTGTTTTACATCCAACGTGAAGACCCATGCTAATGGCAAAATACTAAACATTCAGTCCTCTCTGCTTCTCATTTATGTTGGCATTTCCCTAGCATTCCGTAAATCTGTCAATTCTGCCTTCTATCTAACTTTTAAAGTAAAACAGGCCACAATTCATGCAAGGCAAATGCATGGATTACATACCTATGGACAAATTATCCATGTCTTTTCCAAAAAGGAACGTCCCAAGCCGATTTCATTTAGAATTGTCACGATGAAAAATGACAGAGAACTGCATGCTGCTGCCAAGTATGTGATGGGACTCGACTTCCTTGCTGTTCTATAGTGGTAGCCACCTGAAACTACATGCTGCATAGGATCTGTTCACACTTAATTTGCCATCTCTGTGACAAATAGCAAAACTTAGAACCACTCCTCAAAATCATCCTACATTTAAAAATTCTTCTCCTGGATCATCCTTGCCATCTTTCTGGTTTTCCACAGTTTTGCTCATGGGTGCTGTGGCTTAGTTGGTTAAAGCGCCTGTCTAGTAAACAGGAGATCCTGAGTTCAACTCTCAACCTTGTTCTCTTATTCTGCTCAATAATCAGCTTTTTTTTCCAAAAGGGAGATGTTCACTAGCCAATGACATTAAAGATGCTCGTCCCACATCCCTAGAATACTCCACCCGAGTGGCAAAGAGTCAGCTCTGGTTTAGTTTTAACAAGTAGATGGTTGCAACGTTTTGCAAAATGTAGGATGGCATAAGGCACGATAAATTAGAGGTGCCGATTCACTATTGCCTGACTGATACGCTACATAATGCCTGTAAATATGTTTAGAGACTTCAATAGCATCCTTCTTGAACGGTGATGGTAAATTTTCTTCCTCGGGGCATTGCTTGCGCTGAGCATAGAGAATTTTCCAAAAAGGAATCATACGACGAGGATGGGATTCGAACCCATGCGTGCAGAGCACAATGGATTAGCAGTCCATTGTCAACAAAAGTACCTTTACCGAACCCACATTTGGAAAACAGTCGTGATGATTCTTAGGCTTCATTTTCTTTCCACATGCAACAGCGCCGTACATCAGACATTGGCTCAGCAGGTCTTGTTTTACATCCAACGTGATGACCCATGCTAATGGCATAAATACTAAACATTCAGTCCTCTCTGCTTCTCATTTATGTTGGCATTTCCCTAGCATTCCCTAAATCTGTCAATTCTGCCTTCTATCTAACTTTTAAAGTAAAACAGGCCACAATTCATGCAAGGCAAATGCATGGATTACATACCTATGGACAAATTATCCATGTCTTTTCCAAAAAGGATCGTCCCAAGCCGATTTCATTTAGAATCGTCACGATGCAAAATGACAGAGAACTGCATGCTGCTGCCAAGTATGTGATGGGACTCGACTTCCTTGCTGTTCTATAGTGGTAGCCACCTGAAACTACATGCTGCATAGGATCTGTTCACACTTAATTTGCCATCTCTGTGACAAATAGCAAAACTTAGAACCACTCCTCAAAATCATCCTACATTTAAAAATTCTTCTCCTGGATCATCCTTGCCATCTTTCTGGTTTTCCACAGTTTTGCTCATGGGTGCTGTGGCTTGGTTGGTTAAAGCGCCTGTCTAGTAAAAAGGAGATCCTGAGTTCAACTCTCAGCAGTGCCTTGTTCTCTTATCGTGCTCAATAATCAGCTTTTTTTTCCAAAAGGGAGATGTTCACTAGCCAATGACATTAAAGATGCTCGTCCCACATCCCTAGAATACTCCACCCGAGTGGCAAAGAGTCAGCTCTGGTTTAGTTTTAACAAGTAGATGGTTGCAACGTTTTGCAAAATGTAGAATGGCATAAGGCACGATAAATTAGAGGTGCCAATTCACTATTGCCTGACTGATACGCTACATAATGCCTGTAAATATGTTTAGAGACTTCAATAGCATCCTTCTTGAACGGTGATGGTAAATTTTCTTCCTCGGGGCATTGCTTGCGCTGAGCATAGAGAATTTTCCAAAAAGGAATCATACGACGAGGATGGGATTCGAACCCATGCGTGCAGAGCACAATGGATTAGCAGTCCATTGTCAACAAAAGTACCTTTACCGAACCCACATTTGGAAAACAGTCGTGATGATTCTTAGGCTTCATTTTCTTTCCACATGCAACAGCGCCGTACATCAGACATTGGCTCAGCAGGTCTTGTTTTACATCCAACGTGATGACCCATGCTAATGGCATAAATACTAAACATTCAGTCCTCTCTGCTTCTCATTTATGTTGGCATTTCCCTAGCATTCCCTAAATCTGTCAATTCTGCCTTCTATCTAACTTTTAAAGTAAAACAGGCCACAATTCATGCAAGGCAAATGCATGGATTACATACCTATGGACAAATTATCCATGTCTTTTCCAAAAAGGAACGTCCCAAGCCGATTTCATTTAGAATTGTCACGATGAAAAATGACAGAGAACTGCATGCTGCTGCCAAGTATGTGATGGGACTCGACTTCCTTGCTGTTCTATAGTGGTAGCCACCTGAAACTACATGCTGCATAGGATCTGTTCACACTTAATTTGCCATCTCTGTGACAAATAGCAAAACTTAGAACCACTCCTCAAAATCATCCTACATTTAAAAATTCTTCTCCTGGATCATCCTTGCCATCTTTCTGGTTTTCCACAGTTTTGCTCATGGGCGCTGTGGCTTAGTTGGTTAAAGCGCCTGGTAAGTGAACAGGAGATCCTGAGTTCAACTCTCAGCAGTGCCTTGTTCTCTTATTCTGCTCAATAATCAGCTCTTTTTTCCAAAAGGGAGATGTTCACTAGCCAATGACATTAAAGATGCTCGTCCCACATCCCTAGAATACTCCACCCGAGTGGCAAAGAGTCAGCTCTGGTTTAGTTTTAACAAGTAGATGGTTGCAACGTTTTGCAAAATGTAGGATGGCATAAGGCACGATAAATTAGAGGTGCCGATTCACTATTGCCTGACTGATACGCTACATAATGCCTGTAAATATGTTTAGAGACTTCAATAGCATCCTTCTTGAACGGTGATGGTAAATTTTCTTCCTCGGGGCATTGCTTGCGCTGAGCATAGAGAATTTTCCAAAAAGAAATCATACGACGAGGATGGGATTTGAACCCATGCGTGCAGAGCACAATGGATTAGCAGTCCATCGCCTTAACCACTCGGCCACCCCGTCAACAAAAGTACTTTTACCGAACCCACATTTGGAAAACAGTCGTGATGATTCTTAGGCTTCATTTTCTTTCCACATGCAACAGCGCCGTACATCAGACATTGGCTCAGCAGGTCTTGTTTTACATCCAACGTGATGACCCATGCTAATGGCATAAATACTAAACATTCAGTCCTCTCTGCTTCTCATTTATGTTGGCATTTCCCTAGCATTCCCTAAATCTGTCAATTCTGCCTTCTATCTAACTTTTAAAGTAAAACAGGCCACAATTCATGCAAGGCAAATGCATGGATTACATACCTACGGAGAAATTATCCATGTCTTTTCCAAAAAGGATCGTCCCAAGCCAATTTCATTTAGAATTGTCACGATGCAAAATGACAGAGAACTGCATGCTGCTGCCAAGTATGTGATGGGACTCGACTTCCTTGCTGTTCTATAGTGGTAGCCACCTGAAACTACATGCTGCATAGGATCTGTTCACACTTAATTTGCCATCTCTGTGACAAATAGCAAAACTTAGAACCACTCCTCAAAATCATCCTACATTTAAAAATTCTTCTCCTGGATCATCCTTGCCATCTTTCTGGTTTTCCACAGTTTTGCTCATGGGTGCTGTGGCTTGGTTGGTTAAAGCGCCTGTCTAGTAAAAAGGAGATCCTGAGTTCAACTCTCAGCAGTGCCTTGTTCTCTTATCGTGCTCAATAATCAGCTTTTTTTTCCAAAAGGGAGATGTTCACTAGCCAATGACATTAAAGATGCTCGTCCCACATCCCTAGAATACTCCACCCGAGTGGCAAAGAGTCAGCTCTGGTTTAGTTTTAACAAGTAGATGGTTGCAACGTTTTGCAAAATGTAGAATGGCATAAGGCACGATAAATTAGAGGTGCCAATTCACTATTGCCTGACTGATACGCTACATAATGCCTGTAAATATGTTTAGAGACTTCAATAGCATCCTTCTTGAACGGTGATGGTAAATTTTCTTCCTCGGGGCATTGCTTGCGCTGAGCATAGAGAATTTTCCAAAAAGGAATCATACGACGAGGATGGGATTCGAACCCATGCGTGCAGAGCACAATGGATTAGCAGTCCATTGTCAACAAAAGTACCTTTACCGAACCCACATTTGGAAAACAGTCGTGATGATTCTTAGGCTTCATTTTCTTTCCACATGCAACAGCGCCGTACATCAGACATTGGCTCAGCAGGTCTTGTTTTACATCCAACGTGATGACCCATGCTAATGGCATAAATACTAAACATTCAGTCCTCTCTGCTTCTCATTTATGTTGGCATTTCCCTAGCATTCCCTAAATCTGTCAATTCTGCCTTCTATCTAACTTTTAAAGTAAAACAGGCCACAATTCATGCAAGGCAAATGCATGGATTACATACCTATGGACAAATTATCCATGTCTTTTCCAAAAAGGAACGTCCCAAGCCGATTTCATTTAGAATTGTCACGATGAAAAATGACAGAGAACTGCATGCTGCTGCCAAGTATGTGATGGGACTCGACTTCCTTGCTGTTCTATAGTGGTAGCCACCTGAAACTACATGCTGCATAGGATCTGTTCACACTTAATTTGCCATCTCTGTGACAAATAGCAAAACTTAGAACCACTCCTCAAAATCATCCTACATTTAAAAATTCTTCTCCTGGATCATCCTTGCCATCTTTCTGGTTTTCCACAGTTTTGCTCATGGGCGCTGTGGCTTAGTTGGTTAAAGCGCCTGGTAAGTGAACAGGAGATCCTGAGTTCAACTCTCAGCAGTGCCTTGTTCTCTTATTCTGCTCAATAATCAGCTTTTTTTTCCAAAAGGGAGATGTTCACTAGCCAATGACATTAAAGATGCTCGTCCCACATCCCTAGAATACTCCACCCGAGTGGCAAAGAGTCAGCTCTGGTTTAGTTTTAACAAGTAGATGGTTGCAACGTTTTGCAAAATGTAGGATGGCATAAGGCACGATAAATTAGAGGTGCCGATTCACTATTGCCTGACTGATACGCTACATAATGCCTGTAAATATGTTTAGAGACTTCAATAGCATCCTTCTTGAACGGTGATGGTAAATTTTCTTCCTCGGGGCATTGCTTGCGCTGAGCATAGAGAATTTTCCAAAAAGAAATCATACGACGAGGATGGGATTTGAACCCATGCGTGCAGAGCACAATGGATTAGCAGTCCATCGCCTTAACCACTCGGCCACCCCGTCAACAAAAGTACTTTTACCGAACCCACATTTGGAAAACAGTCGTGATGATTCTTAGGCTTCATTTTCTTTCCACATGCAACAGCGCCGTACATCAGACATTGGCTCAGCAGGTCTTGTTTTACATCCAACGTGATGACCCATGCTAATGGCATAAATACTAAACATTCAGTCCTCTCTGCTTCTCATTTATGTTGGCATTTCCCTAGCATTCCCTAAATCTGTCAATTCTGCCTTCTATCTAACTTTTAAAGTAAAACAGGCCACAATTCATGCAAGGCAAATGCATGGATTACATACCTACGGAGAAATTATCCATGTCTTTTCCAAAAAGGATCGTCCCAAGCCAATTTCATTTAGAATTGTCACGATGCAAAATGACAGAGAACTGCATGCTGCTGCCAAGTATGTGATGGGACTCGACTTCCTTGCTGTTCTATAGTGGTAGCCACCTGAAACTACATGCTGCATAGGATCTGTTCACACTTAATTTGCCATCTCTGTGACAAATAGCAAAACTTAGAACCACTCCTCAAAATCATCCTACATTTAAAAATTCTTCTCCTGGATCATCCTTGCCATCTTTCTGGTATTCCACAGTTTTGCTCATGGGTGCTGTGGCTTAGTTGGTTAAAGCACCTGTCTAGTAAACAGGAGATCCTGAGTTCAACTCTCAGCAGTGCCTTGTTCTCTTATTCTGCTCAATAATCAGCACTTTTTTCCAAAAGGGAGATGTTCACTAGCCAATGACATTAAAGATGCTCGTCCCACATCCCTAGAATACTCCACCCGAGTGGCAAAGAGTCAGCTCTGGTTTAGTTTTAACAAGTAGATGGTTGCAACGTTTTGCAAAATGTAGGATGGCATAAGGCACGATAAATTAGAGGTGCCGATTCACTATTGCCTGACTGATACGCTACATAATGCCTGTAAATATGTTTAGAGACTTCAATAGCATCCTTCTTGAACGGTGATGGTAAATTTTCTTCCTCGGGGCATTGCTTGCGCTGAGCATAGAGAATTTTCCAAAAAGGAATCATACGACGAGGATGGGATTCAAACCCATGCGTGCAGAGCACAATGGATTAGCAGTCCATCGCCTTAACCACTCGGCCACCCCGTCAACAAAAGTACCTTTACCGAACCCACATTTGGAAAACAGTCGTGATGATTCTTAGGCTTCATTTTCTTTCCACATGCAACAGCGCCGTACATCAGACATTGGCTCAGCAGGTCTTGTTTTACATCCAACGTGATGACCCATGCTAATGGCATAAATACTAAACATTCAGTCCTCTCTGCTTCTCATTTATGTTGGCATTTCCCTAGCATTCCCTAAATCTGTCAATTCTGCCTTCTATCTAACTTTTAAAGTAAAACAGGCCACAATTCATGCAAGGCAAATGCATGGATTACATACCTATGGACAAATTATCCATGTCTTTTCCAAAAAGGATCGTCCCAAGCCGATTTCATTTAGAATTGTCACGATGCAAAATGACAGAGAACTGCATGCTGCTGCCAAGTATGTGATGGGACTCGACTTCCTTGCTGTTCTATAGTGGTAGCCACCTGAAACTACATGCTGCATAGGATCTGTTCACACTTAATTTGCCATCTCTGTGACAAATAGCAAAACTTAGAACCACTCCTCAAAATCATCCTACATTTAAAAATTCTTCTCCTGGATCATCCTTGCCATCTTTCTGGTTTTCCACAGTTTTGCTCATGGGCGCTGTGGCTTAGTTGGTTAAAGCGCCTGTCTAGTAAACAGGAGATCCTGAGTTCAACTCTCAGCAGTGCCTTGTTCTCTTATCGTGCTCAATAATCAGCTCTTTTTTCCAAAAGGGAGATGTTCACTAGCCAATGACATTAAAGATGCTCGTCCCACATCCCTAGAATACTCCACCCGAGTGGCAAAGAGTCAGCTCTGGTTTAGTTTTAACAAGTAGATGGTTGCAACGTTTTGCAAAATGTAGAATGGCATAAGGCACGATAAATTAGAGGTGCCAATTCACTATTGCCTGACTGATACGCTACATAATGCCTGTAAATATGTTTAGAGACTTCAATAGCATCCTTCTTGAACGGTGATGGTAAATTTTCTTCCTCGGGGCATTGCTTGCGCTGAGCATAGAGAATTTTCCAAAAAGGAATCATACGACGAGGATGGGATTCGAACCCATGCATGCAGAGCACAATGGATTAGCAGTCCATCGCCTTAACCACTCGGCCACCCCATCAACAAAAGTACCTTTACCGAACCCACATTTGGAAAACAGTCGTGATGATTCTTAGGCTTCATTTTCTTTCCACATGCAACAGCGCCGTACATCAGACATTGGCTCAGCAGGTCTTGTTTTACATCCAACGTGATGACCCATGCTAATGGCATAAATACTAAACATTCAGTCCTCTCTGCTTCTCATTTATGTTGGCATTTCCCTAGCATTCCCTAAATCTGTCAATTCTGCCTTCTATCTAACTTTTAAAGTAAAACAGGCCACAATGCATGCAAGGCAAATGCATGGATTACATACCTATGGACAAATTATCCATGTCTTTTCCAAAAAGGATCGTCCCAAGCCGATTTCATTTAGAATCGTCACGATGCAAAATGACAGAGAACTGCATGCTGCTGCCAAGTATGTGATGGGACTCGACTTCCTTGCTGTTCTATAGTGGTAGCCACCTGAAACTACATGCTGCATAGGATCTGTTCACACTTAATTTGCCATCTCTGTGACAAATAGCAAAACTTAGAACCACTCCTCAAAATCATCCTACATTTAAAAATTCTTCTCCTGGATCATCCTTGCCATCTTTCTGGTTTTCCACAGTTTTGCTCATGGGTGCTGTGGCTTGGTTGGTTAAAGCGCCTGTCTAGTAAACAGGAGATCCTGAGTTCAACTCTCAGCAGTGCCTTGTTCTCTTATCGTGCTCAATAATCAGCTCTTTTTTCCAAAAGGGAGATGTTCACTAGCCAATGACATTAAAGATGCTCGTCCCACATCCCTAGAATACTCCACCCGAGTGGCAAAGAGTCAGCTCTGGTTTAGTTTTAACAAGTAGATGGTTGCAACGTTTTGCAAAATGTAGAATGGCATAAGGCACGATAAATTAGAGGTGCCAATTCACTATTGCCTGACTGATACGCTACATAATGCCTGTAAATATGTTTAGAGACTTCAATAGCATCCTTCTTGAACGGTGATGGTAAATTTTCTTCCTCGGGGCATTGCTTGCGCTGAGCATAAAGAATTTTCCAAAAAGGAATCATACGACGAGGATGGGATTCGAACCCATGCATGCAGAGCACAATGGATTAGCAGTCCATCGCCTTAACCACTCGGCCACCCCGTCAACAAAAGTACCTTTACCGAACCCACATTTGGAAAACAGTCGTGATGATTCTTAGGCTTCATTTTCTTTCCACATGCAACAGCGCCGTACATCAGACATTGGCTCAGCAGGTCTTGTTTTACATCCAACGTGAAGACCCATGCTAATGGCATAAATACTAAACATTCAGTCCTCTCTGCTTCTCATTTATGTTGGCATTTCCCTAGCATTCCCTAAATCTGTCAATTCTGCCTTCTATCTAACTTTTAAAGTAAAACAGGCCACAATTCATGCAAGGCAAATGCATGGATTACATACCTATGGAGAAATTATCCATGTCTTTTCCAAAAAGGATCGTCCCAAGCCGATTTCATTTAGAATTGTCACGATGCAAAATGACAGAGAACTGCATGCTGCTGCCAAGTATGTGATGGGACTCGACTTCCTTGCTGTTCTATAGTGGTAGCCACCTGAAACTACATGCTGCATAGGATCTGTTCACACTTAATTTGCCATCTCTGTGACAAATAGCAAAACTTAGAACCACTCCTCAAAATCATCCTACATTTAAAAATTCTTCTCCTGGATCATCCTTGCCATCTTTCTGGTTTTCCACAGTTTTGCTCATGGGTGCTGTGGCTTAGTTGGTTAAAGCGCCTGTCTAGTAAACAGGAGATCCTGAGTTCAACTCTCAACCTTGTTCTCTTATTCTGCTCAATAATCAGCTTTTTTTTCCAAAAGGGAGATGTTCACTAGCCAATGACATTAAAGATGCTCGTCCCACATCCCTAGAATACTCCACCCGAGTGGCAAAGAGTCAGCTCTGGTTTAGTTTTAACAAGTAGATGGTTGCAACGTTTTGCAAAATGTAGGATGGCATAAGGCACGATAAATTAGAGGTGCCGATTCACTATTGCCTGACTGATACGCTACATAATGCCTGTAAATATGTTTAGAGACTTCAATAGCATCCTTCTTGAACGGTGATGGTAAATTTTCTTCCTCGGGGCATTGCTTGCACTGAGCATAGAGAATTTTCCAAAAAGGAATCATACGACGAGGATGGGATTCGAACCCATGCGTGCAGAGCACAATGGATTAGCAGTCCATCGCCTTAACCACTCGGCCACCCCGTCAACAAAAGTACCTTTACCGAACCCACATTTGGAAAACAGTCGTGATGATTCTTAGGCTTCATTTTCTTTCCACATGCAACAGCGCCGTACATCAGACATTGGCTCAGCAGGTCTTGTTTTACATCCAACGTGAAGACCCATGCTAATGGCATAAATACTAAACATTCAGTCCTCTCTGCTTCTCATTTATGTTGGCATTTCCCTAGCATTCCCTAAATCTGTCAATTCTGCCTTCTATCTAACTTTTAAAGTAAAACAGGCCACAATTCATGCAAGGCAAATGCATGGATTACATACCTATGGACAAATTATCCATGTCTTTTCCAAAAAGGAACGTCCCAAGCCGATTTCATTTAGAATTGTCACGATGAAAAATGACAGAGAACTGCATGCTGCTGCCAAGTATGTGATGGGACTCGACTTCCTTGCTGTTCTATAGTGGTAGCCACCTGAAACTACATGCTGCATAGGATCTGTTCACACTTAATTTGCCATCTCTGTGACAAATAGCAAAACTTAGAACCACTCCTCAAAATCATCCTACATTTAAAAATTCTTCTCCTGGATCATCCTTGCCATCTTTCTGGTTTTCCACAGTTTTGCTCATGGGTGCTGTGGCTTAGTTGGTTAAAGCGCCTGTCTAGTAAACAGGAGATCCTGAGTTCAACTCTCAACCTTGTTCTCTTATTCTGCTCAATAATCAGCTTTTTTTTCCAAAAGGGAGATGTTCACTAGCCAATGACATTAAAGATGCTCGTCCCACATCCCTAGAATACTCCACCCGAGTGGCAAAGAGTCAGCTCTGGTTTAGTTTTAACAAGTAGATGGTTGCAACGTTTTGCAAAATGTAGGATGGCATAAGACACGATAAATTAGAGGTGCCGATTCACTATTGCCTGACTGATACGCTACATAATGCCTGTAAATATGTTTAGAGACTTCAATAGCATCCTTCTTGAACGGTGATGGTAAATTTTCTTCCTCGGGGCATTGCTTGCGCTGAGCATAGAGAATTTTCCAGAAAGGAATCATACAACGAGGATGGGATTCGAACCCATGCGTGCGGAGCACAATGGATTAGCAGTCCATTGTCAACAAAAGTACCTTTACCGAACCCACATTTGGAAAACAGTCGTGATGATTCTTAGGCTTCATTTTCTTTCCACATGCAACAGCGCCGTACATCAGACATTGGCTCAGCAGGTCTTGTTTTACATCCAACGTGATGACCCATGCTAATGGCATAAATACTAAACATTCAGTCCTCTCTGCTTCTCATTTATGTTGGCATTTCCCTAGCATTCCCTAAATCTGTCAATTCTGCCTTCTATCTAACTTTTAAAGTAAAACAGGCCACAATGCATGCAAGGCAAATGCATGGATTACATACCTATGGAGAAATTATCCATGTCTTTTCCAAAAAGGATCGTCCCAAGCCGATTTCATTTAGAATTGTCACGATGCAAAATGACAGAGAACTGCATGCTGCTGCCAAGTATGTGATGGGACTCGACTTCCTTGCTGTTCTATAGTGGTAGCCACCTGAAACTACATGCTGCATAGGATCTGTTCACACTTAATTTGCCATCTCTGTGACAAATAGCAAAACTTAGAACCACTCCTCAAAATCATCCTACATTTAAAAATTCTTCTCCTGGATCATCCTTGCCATCTTTCTGGTTTTCCACAGTTTTGCTCATGGGCGCTGTGGCTTAGTTGGTTAAAGCGCCTGTCTAGTAAACAGGAGATCCTGAGTTCAACTCTCAGCAGTGCCTTGTTCTCTTATCGTGCTCAATAATCAGCTCTTTTTTCCAAAAGGGAGATGTTCACTAGCCAATGACATTAAAGATGCTCGTCCCACATCCCTAGAATACTCCACCCGAGTGGCAAAGAGTCAGCTCTGGTTTAGTTTTAACAAGTAGATGGTTGCAACGTTTTGCAAAATGTAGAATGGCATAAGGCACGATAAATTAGAGGTGCCAATTCACTATTGCCTGACTGATACGCTACATAATGCCTGTAAATATGTTTAGAGACTTCAATAGCATCCTTCTTGAACGGTGATGGTAAATTTTCTTCCTCGGGGCATTGCTTGCGCTGAGCATAGAGAATTTTCCAAAAAGGAATCATACGACGAGGATGGGATTCGAACCCATGCATGCAGAGCACAATGGATTAGCAGTCCATCGCCTTAACCACTCGGCCACCCCATCAACAAAAGTACCTTTACCGAACCCACATTTGGAAAACAGTCGTGATGATTCTTAGGCTTCATTTTCTTTCCACATGCAACAGCGCCGTACATCAGACATTGGCTCAGCAGGTCTTGTTTTACATCCAACGTGATGACCCATGCTAATGGCATAAATACTAAACATTCAGTCCTCTCTGCTTCTCATTTATGTTGGCATTTCCCTAGCATTCCCTAAATCTGTCAATTCTGCCTTCTATCTAACTTTTAAAGTAAAACAGGCCACAATGCATGCAAGGCAAATGCATGGATTACATACCTATGGACAAATTATCCATGTCTTTTCCAAAAAGGATCGTCCCAAGCCGATTTCATTTAGAATCGTCACGATGCAAAATGACAGAGAACTGCATGCTGCTGCCAAGTATGTGATGGGACTCGACTTCCTTGCTGTTCTATAGTGGTAGCCACCTGAAACTACATGCTGCATAGGATCTGTTCACACTTAATTTGCCATCTCTGTGACAAATAGCAAAACTTAGAACCACTCCTCAAAATCATCCTACATTTAAAAATTCTTCTCCTGGATCATCCTTGCCATCTTTCTGGTATTCCACAGTTTTGCTCATGGGTGCTGTGGCTTAGTTGGTTAAAGCGCCTGTCTAGTAAACAGGAGATCCTGAGTTCAACTCTCAACCTTGTTCTCTTATTCTGCTCAATAATCAGCTTTTTTTTCCAAAAGGGAGATGTTCACTAGCCAATGACATTAAAGATGCTCGTCCCACATCCCTAGAATACTCCACCCGAGTGGCAAAGAGTCAGCTCTGGTTTAGTTTTAACAAGTAGATGGTTGCAACGTTTTGCAAAATGTAGGATGGCATAAGGCACGATAAATTAGAGGTGCCGATTCACTATTGCCTGACTGATACGCTACATAATGCCTGTAAATATGTTTAGAGACTTCAATAGCATCCTTCTTGAACGGTGATGGTAAATTTTCTTCCTCGGGGCATTGCTTGCGCTGAGCATAGAGAATTTTCCAAAAAGGAATCATACGACGAGGATGGGATTCAAACCCATGCGTGCAGAGCACAATGGATTAGCAGTCCATCGCCTTAACCACTCGGCCACCCCGTCAACAAAAGTACCTTTACCGAACCCACATTTGGAAAACAGTCGTGATGATTCTTAGGCTTCATTTTCTTTCCACATGCAACAGCGCCGTACATCAGACATTGGCTCAGCAGGTCTTGTTTTACATCCAACGTGATGACCCATGCTAATGGCATAAATACTAAACATTCAGTCCTCTCTGCTTCTCATTTATGTTGGCATTTCCCTAGCATTCCCTAAATCTGTCAATTCTGCCTTCTATCTAACTTTTAAAGTAAAACAGGCCACAATTCATGCAAGGCAAATGCATGGATTACATACCTATGGACAAATTATCCATGTCTTTTCCAAAAAGGATCGTCCCAAGCCGATTTCATTTAGAATTGTCACGATGCAAAATGACAGAGAACTGCATGCTGCTGCCAAGTATGTGATGGGACTCGACTTCCTTGCTGTTCTATAGTGGTAGCCACCTGAAACTACATGCTGCATAGGATCTGTTCACACTTAATTTGCCATCTCTGTGACAAATAGCAAAACTTAGAACCACTCCTCAAAATCATCCTACATTTAAAAATTCTTCTCCTGGATCATCCTTGCCATCTTTCTGGTTTTCCACAGTTTTGCTCATGGGAGCTGTGGCTTAGTTGGTTAAAGCGCCTGTCTAGTAAACGGGAGATCCTGAGTTCAACTCTCAGCAGTGCCTTGTTCTCTTATTCTGCTCAATAATCAGCTCTTTTTTCCAAAAGGGAGATGTTCACTAGCCAATGACATTAAAGATGCTCGTCCCACATCCCTAGAATACTCCACCCGAGTGGCAAAGAGTCAGCTCTGGTTTAGTTTTAACAAGTAGATGGTTGCAACGTTTTGCAAAATGTAGGATGGCATAAGGCACGATAAATTAGAGGTGCCGATTCACTATTGCCTGACTGATACGCTACATAATGCCTGTAAATATGTTTAGAGACTGCAATAGCATCCTTCTTGAACGGTGATGGTAAATTTTCTTCCTCGGGGCATTGCTTGCTCTGAGCATAGAGAATTTTCCAAAAAGGAATCATACGACGAGGATGGGATTCGAACCCATGCGTGCAGAGCACAATGGATTAGCAGTCCATCGTCTTAACCACTCGGCCACCCCATCAACAAAAGTACCTTTACCGAACCCACATTTGGAAAACAGTCGTGATGATTCTTAGGCTTCATTTTCTTTCCACATGCAACAGCGCCGTACATCAGACATTGGCTCAGCAGGTCTTGTTTTACATCCAACGTGATGACCCATGCTAATGGCATAAATACTAAACATTCAGTCCTCTCTGCTTCTCATTTATGTTGGCATTTCCCTAGCATTCCCTAAATCTGTCAATTCTGCCTTCTATCTAACTTTTAAAGTAAAACAGGCCACAATGCATGCAAGGCAAATGCATGGATTACATACCTATGGAGAAATTATCCATGTCTTTTCCAAAAAGGATCGTCCCAAGCCGATTTCATTTAGAATTGTCACGATGCAAAATGACAGAGAACTGCATGCTGCTGCCAAGTATGTGATGGGACTCGACTTCCTTGCTGTTCTATAGTGGTAGCCACCTGAAACTACATGCTGCATAGGATCTGTTCACACTTAATTTGCCATCTCTGTGACAAATAGCAAAACTTAGAACCACTCCTCAAAATCATCCTACATTTAAAAATTCTTCTCCTGGATCATCCTTGCCATCTTTCTGGTTTTCCACAGTTTTGCTCATGGGCGCTGTGGCTTAGTTGGTTAAAGCGCCTGTCTAGTAAACAGGAGATCCTGAGTTCAACTCTCAGCAGTGCCTTGTTCTCTTATCGTGCTCAATAATCAGCTCTTTTTTCCAAAAGGGAGATGTTCACTAGCCAATGACATTAAAGATGCTCGTCCCACATCCCTAGAATACTCCACCCGAGTGGCAAAGAGTCAGCTCTGGTTTAGTTTTAACAAGTAGATGGTTGCAACGTTTTGCAAAATGTAGAATGGCATAAGGCACGATAAATTAGAGGTGCCAATTCACTATTGCCTGACTGATACGCTACATAATGCCTGTAAATATGTTTAGAGACTTCAATAGCATCCTTCTTGAACGGTGATGGTAAATTTTCTTCCTCGGGGCATTGCTTGCGCTGAGCATAGAGAATTTTCCAAAAAGGAATCATACGACGAGGATGGGATTCGAACCCATGCATGCAGAGCACAATGGATTAGCAGTCCATCGCCTTAACCACTCGGCCACCCCATCAACAAAAGTACCTTTACCGAACCCACATTTGGAAAACAGTCGTGATGATTCTTAGGCTTCATTTTCTTTCCACATGCAACAGCGCCGTACATCAGACATTGGCTCAGCAGGTCTTGTTTTACATCCAACGTGATGACCCATGCTAATGGCATAAATACTAAACATTCAGTCCTCTCTGCTTCTCATTTATGTTGGCATTTCCCTAGCATTCCCTAAATCTGTCAATTCTGCCTTCTATCTAACTTTTAAAGTAAAACAGGCCACAATGCATGCAAGGCAAATGCATGGATTACATACCTATGGACAAATTATCCATGTCTTTTCCAAAAAGGATCGTCCCAAGCCGATTTCATTTAGAATCGTCACGATGCAAAATGACAGAGAACTGCATGCTGCTGCCAAGTATGTGATGGGACTCGACTTCCTTGCTGTTCTATAGTGGTAGCCACCTGAAACTACATGCTGCATAGGATCTGTTCACACTTAATTTGCCATCTCTGTGACAAATAGCAAAACTTAGAACCACTCCTCAAAATCATCCTACATTTAAAAATTCTTCTCCTGGATCATCCTTGCCATCTTTCTGGTATTCCACAGTTTTGCTCATGGGTGCTGTGGCTTAGTTGGTTAAAGCGCCTGTCTAGTAAACAGGAGATCCTGAGTTCAACTCTCAACCTTGTTCTCTTATTCTGCTCAATAATCAGCTTTTTTTTCCAAAAGGGAGATGTTCACTAGCCAATGACATTAAAGATGCTCGTCCCACATCCCTAGAATACTCCACCCGAGTGGCAAAGAGTCAGCTCTGGTTTAGTTTTAACAAGTAGATGGTTGCAACGTTTTGCAAAATGTAGGATGGCATAAGGCACGATAAATTAGAGGTGCCGATTCACTATTGCCTGACTGATACGCTACATAATGCCTGTAAATATGTTTAGAGACTTCAATAGCATCCTTCTTGAACGGTGATGGTAAATTTTCTTCCTCGGGGCATTGCTTGCGCTGAGCATAGAGAATTTTCCAAAAAGGAATCATACGACGAGGATGGGATTCAAACCCATGCGTGCAGAGCACAATGGATTAGCAGTCCATCGCCTTAACCACTCGGCCACCCCGTCAACAAAAGTACCTTTACCGAACCCACATTTGGAAAACAGTCGTGATGATTCTTAGGCTTCATTTTCTTTCCACATGCAACAGCGCCGTACATCAGACATTGGCTCAGCAGGTCTTGTTTTACATCCAACGTGATGACCCATGCTAATGGCATAAATACTAAACATTCAGTCCTCTCTGCTTCTCATTTATGTTGGCATTTCCCTAGCATTCCCTAAATCTGTCAATTCTGCCTTCTATCTAACTTTTAAAGTAAAACAGGCCACAATTCATGCAAGGCAAATGCATGGATTACATACCTATGGACAAATTATCCATGTCTTTTCCAAAAAGGATCGTCCCAAGCCGATTTCATTTAGAATTGTCACGATGCAAAATGACAGAGAACTGCATGCTGCTGCCAAGTATGTGATGGGACTCGACTTCCTTGCTGTTCTATAGTGGTAGCCACCTGAAACTACATGCTGCATAGGATCTGTTCACACTTAATTTGCCATCTCTGTGACAAATAGCAAAACTTAGAACCACTCCTCAAAATCATCCTACATTTAAAAATTCTTCTCCTGGATCATCCTTGCCATCTTTCTGGTTTTCCACAGTTTTGCTCATGGGAGCTGTGGCTTAGTTGGTTAAAGCGCCTGTCTAGTAAACGGGAGATCCTGAGTTCAACTCTCAGCAGTGCCTTGTTCTCTTATTCTGCTCAATAATCAGCTCTTTTTTCCAAAAGGGAGATGTTCACTAGCCAATGACATTAAAGATGCTCGTCCCACATCCCTAGAATACTCCACCCGAGTGGCAAAGAGTCAGCTCTGGTTTAGTTTTAACAAGTAGATGGTTGCAACGTTTTGCAAAATGTAGGATGGCATAAGGCACGATAAATTAGAGGTGCCGATTCACTATTGCCTGACTGATACGCTACATAATGCCTGTAAATATGTTTAGAGACTGCAATAGCATCCTTCTTGAACGGTGATGGTAAATTTTCTTCCTCGGGGCATTGCTTGCTCTGAGCATAGAGAATTTTCCAAAAAGGAATCATACGACGAGGATGGGATTCGAACCCATGCGTGCAGAGCACAATGGATTAGCAGTCCATCGTCTTAACCACTCGGCCACCCCATCAACAAAAGTACCTTTACCGAACCCACATTTGGAAAACAGTCGTGATGATTCTTAGGCTTCATTTTCTTTCCACATGCAACAGCGCCGTACATCAGACATTGGCTCAGCAGGTCTTGTTTTACATCCAACGTGATGACCCATGCTAATGGCATAAATACTAAACATTCAGTCCTCTCTGCTTCTCATTTATGTTGGCATTTCCCTAGCATTCCCTAAATCTGTCAATTCTGCCTTCTATCTAACTTTTAAAGTAAAACAGGCCACAATGCATGCAAGGCAAATGCATGGATTACATACCTATGGAGAAATTATCCATGTCTTTTCCAAAAAGGATCGTCCCAAGCCGATTTCATTTAGAATTGTCACGATGCAAAATGACAGAGAACTGCATGCTGCTGCCAAGTATGTGATGGGACTCGACTTCCTTGCTGTTCTATAGTGGTAGCCACCTGAAACTACATGCTGCATAGGATCTGTTCACACTTAATTTGCCATCTCTGTGACAAATAGCAAAACTTAGAACCACTCCTCAAAATCATCCTACATTTAAAAATTCTTCTCCTGGATCATCCTTGCCATCTTTCTGGTTTTCCACAGTTTTGCTCATGGGCGCTGTGGCTTAGTTGGTTAAAGCGCCTGTCTAGTAAACAGGAGATCCTGAGTTCAACTCTCAGCAGTGCCTTGTTCTCTTATCGTGCTCAATAATCAGCTCTTTTTTCCAAAAGGGAGATGTTCACTAGCCAATGACATTAAAGATGCTCGTCCCACATCCCTAGAATACTCCACCCGAGTGGCAAAGAGTCAGCTCTGGTTTAGTTTTAACAAGTAGATGGTTGCAACGTTTTGCAAAATGTAGAATGGCATAAGGCACGATAAATTAGAGGTGCCAATTCACTATTGCCTGACTGATACGCTACATAATGCCTGTAAATATGTTTAGAGACTTCAATAGCATCCTTCTTGAACGGTGATGGTAAATTTTCTTCCTCGGGGCATTGCTTGCGCTGAGCATAGAGAATTTTCCAAAAAGGAATCATACGACGAGGATGGGATTCGAACCCATGCATGCAGAGCACAATGGATTAGCAGTCCATCGCCTTAACCACTTGGCCACCCCATCAACAAAAGTACCTTTACCGAACCCACATTTGGAAAACAGTCGTGATGATTCTTAGGCTTCATTTTCTTTCCACATGCAACAGCGCCGTACATCAGACATTGGCTCAGCAGGTCTTGTTTTACATCCAACGTGATGACCCATGCTAATGGCATAAATACTAAACATTCAGTCCTCTCTGCTTCTCATTTATGTTGGCATTTCCCTAGCATTCCCTAAATCTGTCAATTCTGCCTTCTATCTAACTTTTAAAGTAAAACAGGCCACAATGCATGCAAGGCAAATGCATGGATTACATACCTATGGACAAATTATCCATGTCTTTTCCAAAAAGGATCGTCCCAAGCCGATTTCATTTAGAATCGTCACGATGCAAAATGACAGAGAACTGCATGCTGCTGCCAAGTATGTGATGGGACTCGACTTCCTTGCTGTTCTATAGTGGTAGCCACCTGAAACTACATGCTGCATAGGATCTGTTCACACTTAATTTGCCATCTCTGTGACAAATAGCAAAACTTAGAACCACTCCTCAAAATCATCCTACATTTAAAAATTCTTCTCCTGGATCATCCTTGCCATCTTTCTGGTTTTCCACAGTTTTGCTCATGGGTGCTGTGGCTTGGTTGGTTAAAGCGCCTGTCTAGTAAACAGGAGATCCTGAGTTCAACTCTCAGCAGTGCCTTGTTCTCTTATCGTGCTCAATAATCAGCTCTTTTTTCCAAAAGGGAGATGTTCACTAGCCAATGACATTAAAGATGCTCGTCCCACATCCCTAGAATACTCCACCCGAGTGGCAAAGAGTCAGCTCTGGTTTAGTTTTAACAAGTAGATGGTTGCAACGTTTTGCAAAATGTAGAATGGCATAAGGCACGATAAATTAGAGGTGCCAATTCACTATTGCCTGACTGATACGCTACATAATGCCTGTAAATATGTTTAGAGACTTCAATAGCATCCTTCTTGAACGGTGATGGTAAATTTTCTTCCTCGGGGCATTGCTTGCGCTGAGCATAAAGAATTTTCCAAAAAGGAATCATACGACGAGGATGGGATTCGAACCCATGCATGCAGAGCACAATGGATTAGCAGTCCATCGCCTTAACCACTCGGCCACCCCGTCAACAAAAGTACCTTTACCGAACCCACATTTGGAAAACAGTCGTGATGATTCTTAGGCTTCATTTTCTTTCCACATGCAACAGCGCCGTACATCAGACATTGGCTCAGCAGGTCTTGTTTTACATCCAACGTGAAGACCCATGCTAATGGCATAAATACTAAACATTCAGTCCTCTCTGCTTCTCATTTATGTTGGCATTTCCCTAGCATTCCCTAAATCTGTCAATTCTGCCTTCTATCTAACTTTTAAAGTAAAACAGGCCACAATTCATGCAAGGCAAATGCATGGATTACATACCTATGGAGAAATTATCCATGTCTTTTCCAAAAAGGATCGTCCCAAGCCGATTTCATTTAGAATTGTCACGATGCAAAATGACAGAGAACTGCATGCTGCTGCCAAGTATGTGATGGGACTCGACTTCCTTGCTGTTCTATAGTGGTAGCCACCTGAAACTACATGCTGCATAGGATCTGTTCACACTTAATTTGCCATCTCTGTGACAAATAGCAAAACTTAGAACCACTCCTCAAAATCATCCTACATTTAAAAATTCTTCTCCTGGATCATCCTTGCCATCTTTCTGGTTTTCCACAGTTTTGCTCATGGGTGCTGTGGCTTAGTTGGTTAAAGCGCCTGTCTAGTAAACAGGAGATCCTGAGTTCAACTCTCAACCTTGTTCTCTTATTCTGCTCAATAATCAGCTTTTTTTTCCAAAAGGGAGATGTTCACTAGCCAATGACATTAAAGATGCTCGTCCCACATCCCTAGAATACTCCACCCGAGTGGCAAAGAGTCAGCTCTGGTTTAGTTTTAACAAGTAGATGGTTGCAACGTTTTGCAAAATGTAGGATGGCATAAGGCACGATAAATTAGAGGTGCCGATTCACTATTGCCTGACTGATACGCTACATAATGCCTGTAAATATGTTTAGAGACTTCAATAGCATCCTTCTTGAACGGTGATGGTAAATTTTCTTCCTCGGGGCATTGCTTGCACTGAGCATAGAGAATTTTCCAAAAAGGAATCATACGACGAGGATGGGATTCGAACCCATGCGTGCAGAGCACAATGGATTAGCAGTCCATCGCCTTAACCACTCGGCCACCCCGTCAACAAAAGTACCTTTACCGAACCCACATTTGGAAAACAGTCGTGATGATTCTTAGGCTTCATTTTCTTTCCACATGCAACAGCGCCGTACATCAGACATTGGCTCAGCAGGTCTTGTTTTACATCCAACGTGAAGACCCATGCTAATGGCATAAATACTAAACATTCAGTCCTCTCTGCTTCTCATTTATGTTGGCATTTCCCTAGCATTCCCTAAATCTGTCAATTCTGCCTTCTATCTAACTTTTAAAGTAAAACAGGCCACAATTCATGCAAGGCAAATGCATGGATTACATACCTATGGACAAATTATCCATGTCTTTTCCAAAAAGGAACGTCCCAAGCCGATTTCATTTAGAATTGTCACGATGAAAAATGACAGAGAACTGCATGCTGCTGCCAAGTATGTGATGGGACTCGACTTCCTTGCTGTTCTATAGTGGTAGCCACCTGAAACTACATGCTGCATAGGATCTGTTCACACTTAATTTGCCATCTCTGTGACAAATAGCAAAACTTAGAACCACTCCTCAAAATCATCCTACATTTAAAAATTCTTCTCCTGGATCATCCTTGCCATCTTTCTGGTTTTCCACAGTTTTGCTCATGGGTGCTGTGGCTTAGTTGGTTAAAGCGCCTGTCTAGTAAACAGGAGATCCTGAGTTCAACTCTCAACCTTGTTCTCTTATTCTGCTCAATAATCAGCTTTTTTTTCCAAAAGGGAGATGTTCACTAGCCAATGACATTAAAGATGCTCGTCCCACATCCCTAGAATACTCCACCCGAGTGGCAAAGAGTCAGCTCTGGTTTAGTTTTAACAAGTAGATGGTTGCAACGTTTTGCAAAATGTAGGATGGCATAAGACACGATAAATTAGAGGTGCCGATTCACTATTGCCTGACTGATACGCTACATAATGCCTGTAAATATGTTTAGAGACTTCAATAGCATCCTTCTTGAACGGTGATGGTAAATTTTCTTCCTCGGGGCATTGCTTGCGCTGAGCATAGAGAATTTTCCAGAAAGGAATCATACAACGAGGATGGGATTCGAACCCATGCGTGCGGAGCACAATGGATTAGCAGTCCATCGCCTTAACCACTCGGCCACCCCGTCAACAAAAGTACCTTTACCGAACCCACATTTGGAAAACAGTCGTGATGATTCTTAGGCTTCATTTTCTTTCCACATGCAACAGCGCCGTACATCAGACATTGGCTCAGCAGGTCTTGTTTTACATCCAACGTGAAGACCCATGCTAATGGCATAAATACTAAACATTCAGTCCTCTCTGCTTCTCATTTATGTTGGCATTTCCCTAGCATTCCCTAAATCTGTCAATTCTGCCTTCTATCTAACTTTTAAAGTAAAACAGGCCACAATTCATGCAAGGCAAATGCATGGATTACATACCTATGGACAAATTATCCATGTCTTTTCCAAAAAGGAACGTCCCAAGCCGATTTCATTTAGAATTGTCACGATGAAAAATGACAGAGAACTGCATGCTGCTGCCAAGTATGTGATGGGACTCGACTTCCTTGCTGTTCTATAGTGGTAGCCACCTGAAACTACATGCTGCATAGGATCTGTTCACACTTAATTTGCCATCTCTGTGACAAATAGCAAAACTTAGAACCACTCCTCAAAATCATCCTACATTTAAAAATTCTTCTCCTGGATCATCCTTGCCATCTTTCTGGTTTTCCACAGTTTTGCTCATGGGTGCTGTGGCTTAGTTGGTTAAAGCGCCTGTCTAGTAAACAGGAGATCCTGAGTTCAACTCTCAACCTTGTTCTCTTATTCTGCTCAATAATCAGCTTTTTTTTCCAAAAGGGAGATGTTCACTAGCCAATGACATTAAAGATGCTCGTCCCACATCCCTAGAATACTCCACCCGAGTGGCAAAGAGTCAGCTCTGGTTTAGTTTTAACAAGTAGATGGTTGCAACGTTTTGCAAAATGTAGGATGGCATAAGACACGATAAATTAGAGGTGCCGATTCACTATTGCCTGACTGATACGCTACATAATGCCTGTAAATATGTTTAGAGACTTCAATAGCATCCTTCTTGAACGGTGATGGTAAATTTTCTTCCTCGGGGCATTGCTTGCGCTGAGCATAGAGAATTTTCCAGAAAGGAATCATACAACGAGGATGGGATTCGAAGCCATGCGTGCGGAGCACAATGGATTAGCAGTCCATCGCCTTAACCACTCGGCCACCCCGTCAACAAAAGTACCTTTACCGAACCCACATTTGGAAAACAGTCGTGATGATTCTTAGGCTTCATTTTCTTTCCACATGCAACAGCGCTGTACATCAGACATTGGCTCAGCAGGTCTTGTTTTACATCCAACGTGAAGACCCATGCTAATGGCATAAATACTAAACATTCAGTCCTCTCTGCTTCTCATTTATGTTGGCATTTCCCTAGCATTCCCTAAATCTGTCAATTCTGCCTTCTATCTAACTTTTAAAGTAAAACAGGCCACAATTCATGCAAGGCAAATGCATGGATTACATACCTATGGACAAATTATCCATGTCTTTTCCAAAAAGGATCGTCCCAAGCCGATTTCATTTAGAATTGTCACGATGCAAAATGACAGAGAACTGCATGCTGCTGCCAAGTATGTGATGGGACTCGACTTCCTTGCTGTTCTATAGTGGTAGCCACCTGAAACTACATGCTGCATAGGATCTGTTCACACTTAATTTGCCATCTCTGTGACAAATAGCAAAACTTAGAACCACTCCTCAAAATCATCCTACATTTAAAAATTCTTCTCCTGGATCATCCTTGCCATCTTTCTGGTTTTCCACAGTTTTGCTCATGGGAGCTGTGGCTTAGTTGGTTAAAGCGCCTGTCTAGTAAACGGGAGATCCTGAGTTCAACTCTCAGCAGTGCCTTGTTCTCTTATTCTGCTCAATAATCAGCTCTTTTTTCCAAAAGGGAGATGTTCACTAGCCAATGACATTAAAGATGCTCGTCCCACATCCCTAGAATACTCCACCCGAGTGGCAAAGAGTCAGCTCTGGTTTAGTTTTAACAAGTAGATGGTTGCAACGTTTTGCAAAATGTAGGATGGCATAAGGCACGATAAATTAGAGGTGCCGATTCACTATTGCCTGACTGATACGCTACATAATGCCTGTAAATATGTTTAGAGACTTCAATAGCATCCTTCTTGAACGGTGATGGTAAATTTTCTTCCTCGGGGCATTGCTTGCGCTGAGCATAGAGAATTTTCCAAAAAGGAATCATACGACGAGGATGGGATTCGAACCCATGCGTGCAGAGCACAATGGATTAGCAGTCCATTGTCAACAAAAGTGCCTTTACCGAACCCACATTTGGAAAACAGTCGTGATGATTCTTAGGCTTCATTTTCTTTCCACATGCAACAGCGCCGTACATCAGACATTGGCTCAGCAGGTCTTGTTTTACATCCAACGTGATGACCCATGCTAATGGCATAAATACTAAACATTCAGTCCTCTCTGCTTCTCATTTATGTTGGCATTTCCCTAGCATTCCCTAAATCTGTCAATTCTGCCTTCTATCTAACTTTTAAAGTAAAAAAGGCCACAATTCATGCAAGGCAAATGCATGGATTACATACCTATGGAGAAATTATCCATGTCTTTTCCAAAAAGGATCGTCCCAAGCCGATTTCATTTAGAATTGTCACGATGCAAAATGACAGAGAACTGCATGCTGCTGCCAAGTATGTGATGGGACTCGACTTCCTTGCTGTTCTATAGTGGTAGCCACCTGAAACTACATGCTGCATAGGATCTGTTCACACTTAATTTGCCATCTCTGTGACAAATAGCAAAACTTAGAACCACTCCTCAAAATCATCCTACATTTAAAAATTCTTCTCCTGGATCATCCTTGCCATCTTTCTGGTTTTCCACAGTTTTGCTCATGGGAGCTGTGGCTTAGTTGGTTAAAGCGCCTGTCTAGTAAACGGGAGATCCTGAGTTCAACTCTCAGCAGTGCCTTGTTCTCTTATTCTGCTCAATAATCAGCTCTTTTTTCCAAAAGGGAGATGTTCACTAGCCAATGACATTAAAGATGCTCGTCCCACATCCCTAGAATACTCCACCCGAGTGGCAAAGAGTCAGCTCTGGTTTAGTTTTAACAAGTAGATGGTTGCAACGTTTTGCAAAATGTAGGATGGCATAAGGCACGATAAATTAGAGGTGCCGATTCACTATTGCCTGACTGATACGCTACATAATGCCTGTAAATATGTTTAGAGACTTCAATAGCATCCTTCTTGAACGGTGATGGTAAATTTTCTTCCTCGGGGCATTGCTTGCGCTGAGCATAGAGAATTTTCCAAAAAGGAATCATACGACGAGGATGGGATTCGAACCCATGCGTGCAGAGCACAATGGATTAGCAGTCCATCGCCTTAACCACTCGGCCACCCCATCAACAAAAGTACCTTTACCGAACCCACATTTGGAAAACAGTCGTGATGATTCTTAGGCTTCATTTTCTTTCCACATGCAACAGCGCCGTACATCAGACATTGGCTCAGCAGGTCTTGTTTTACATCCAACGTGATGACCCATGCTAATGGCATAAATACTAAACATTCAGTCCTCTCTGCTTCTCACTTATGTTGGCATTTCCCTAGCATTCCCTAAATCTGTCAATTCTGCCTTCTATCTAACTTTTAAAGTAAAACAGGCCACAATGCATGCAAGGCAAATGCATGGATTACATACCTATGGACAAATTATCCATGTCTTTTCCAAAAAGGATCGTCCCAAGCCGATTTCATTTAGAATCGTCACGATGCAAAATGACAGAGAACTGCATGCTGCTGCCAAGTATGTGATGGGACTCGACTTCCTTGCTGTTCTATAGTGGTAGCCACCTGAAACTACATGCTGCATAGGATCTGTTCACACTTAATTTGCCATCTCTGTGACAAATAGCAAAACTTAGAACCACTCCTCAAAATCATCCTACATTTAAAAATTCTTCTCCTGGATCATCCTTGCCATCTTTCTGGTTTTCCACAGTTTTGCTCATGGGTGCTGTGGCTTGGTTGGTTAAAGCGCCTGTCTAGTAAACAGGAGATTCTGAGTTCAACTCTCAGCAGTGCCTTGTTCTCTTATCGTGCTCAATAATCAGCTCTTTTTTCCAAAAGGGAGATGTTCACTAGCCAATGACATTAAAGATGCTCGTCCCACATCCCTAGAATACTCCACCCGAGTGGCAAAGAGTCAGCTCTGGTTTAGTTTTAACAAGTAGATGGTTGCAACGTTTTGCAAAATGTAGAATGGCATAAGGCACGATAAATTAGAGGTGCCAATTCACTATTGCCTGACTGATACGCTACATAATGCCTGTAAATATGTTTAGAGACTTCAATAGCATCCTTCTTGAACGGTGATGGTAAATTTTCTTCCTCGGGGCATTGCTTGCGCTGAGCATAGAGAATTTTCCAAAAAGGAATCATACGACGAGGATGGGATTCAAACCCATGCATGCAGAGCACAATGGATTAGCAGTCCATCGCCTTAACCACTCGGCCACCCCGTCAACAAAAGTACCTTTACCGAACCCACATTTGGAAAACAGTCGTGATGATTCTTAGGCTTCATTTTCTTTCCACATGCAACAGCGCCGTACATCAGACATTGGCTCAGCAGGTCTTGTTTTACATCCAACGTGAAGACCCATGCTAATGGCATAAATACTAAACATTCAGTCCTCTCTGCTTCTCATTTATGTTGGCATTTCCCTAGCATTCCCTAAATCTGTCAATTCTGCCTTCTATCTAACTTTTAAAGTAAAACAGGCCACAATTCATGCAAGGCAAATGCATGGATTACATACCTATGGAGAAATTATCCATGTCTTTTCCAAAAAGGATCGTCCCAAGCCGATTTCATTTAGAATTGTCACGATGCAAAATGACAGAGAACTGCATGCTGCTGCCAAGTATGTGATGGGACTCGACTTCCTTGCTGTTCTATAGTGGTAGCCACCTGAAACTACATGCTGCATAGGATCTGTTCACACTTAATTTGCCATCTCTGTGACAAATAGCAAAACTTAGAACCACTCCTCAAAATCATCCTACATTTAAAAATTCTTCTCCTGGATCATCCTTGCCATCTTTCTGGTTTTCCACAGTTTTGCTCATGGGTGCTGTGGCTTAGTTGGTAAAGCGCCTGTCTAGTAAACAGGAGATCCTGAGTTCAACTCTCAACCTTGTTCTCTTATTCTGCTCAATAATCAGCTTTTTTTTCCAAAAGGGAGATGTTCACTAGCCAATGACATTAAAGATGCTCGTCCCACATCCCTAGAATACTCCACCCGAGTGGCAAAGAGTCAGCTCTGGTTTAGTTTTAACAAGTAGATGGTTGCAACGTTTTGCAAAATGTAGGATGGCATAAGGCACGATAAATTAGAGGTGCCGATTCACTATTGCCTGACTGATACGCTACATAATGCCTGTAAATATGTTTAGAGACTTCAATAGCATCCTTCTTGAACGGTGATGGTAAATTTTCTTCCTCGGGGCATTGCTTGCGCTGAGCATAGAGAATTTTCCAAAAAGGAATCATACAACAAGGATGGGATTCAAACCCATGCGTGCAGAGCACAATGGATTAGCAGTCCATCGCCTTAACCACTCGGCCACCCCATCAACAAAAGTACCTTTACCGAACCCACATTTGGAAAACAGTCGTGATGATTCTTAGGCTTCATTTTCTTTCCACATGCAACAGCGCCGTACATCAGACATTGGCTCAGCAGGTCTTGTTTTACATCCAACGTGATGACCCATGCTAATGGCATAAATACTAAACATTCAGTCCTCTCTGCTTCTCATTTATGTTGGCATTTCCCTAGCATTCCCTAAATCTGTCAATTCTGCCTTCTATCTAACTTTTAAAGTAAAAAAGGCCACAATTCATGCAAGGCAAATGCATGGATTACATACCTATGGACAAATTATCCATGTCTTTTCCAAAAAGGATCGTCCCAAGCCGATTTCATTTAGAATTGTCACGATGCAAAATGACAGAGAACTGCATGCTGCTGCCAAGTATGTGATGGGACTCGACTTCCTTGCTGTTCTATAGTGGTAGCCACCTGAAACTACATGCTGCATAGGATCTGTTCACACTTAATTTGCCATCTCTGTGACAAATAGCAAAACTTAGAACCACTCCTCAAAATCATCCTACATTTAAAAATTCTTCTCCTGGATCATCCTTGCCATCTTTCTGGTTTTCCACAGATTTGCTCATGGGAGCTGTGGCTTAGTTGGTTAAAGCGCCTGTCTAGTAAACGGGAGATCCTGAGTTCAACTCTCAGCAGTGCCTTGTTCTCTTATTCTGCTCAATAATCAGCTCTTTTTTCCAAAAGGGAGATGTTCACTAGCCAATGACATTAAAGATGCTCGTCCCACATCCCTAGAATACTCCACCCGAGTGGCAAAGAGTCAGCTCTGGTTTAGTTTTAACAAGTAGATGGTTGCAACGTTTTGCAAAATGTACAATGGCATAAGGCACGATAAATTAGAGGTGCCAATTCACTATTGCCTGACTGATACGCTACATAATGCCTGTAAATATGTTTAGAGACTTCAATAGCATCCTTCTTGAACGGTGATGGTAAATTTTCTTCCTCGGGGCATTGCTTGCGCTGAGCATAGAGAATTTTCCAAAAAGGAATCATACGACGAGGATGGGATTCGAACCCATGCATGCAGAGCACAATGGATTAGCAGTCCATCGCCTTAACCACTCGGCCACCCCGTCAACAAAAGTACCTTTACCGAACCCACATTTGGAAAACAGTCGTGATGATTCTTAGGCTTCATTTTCTTTCCACATGCAACAGCGCCGTACATCAGACATTGGCTCAGCAGGTCTTGTTTTACATCCAACGTGAAGACCCATGCTAATGGCATAAATACTAAACATTCAGTCCTCTCTGCTTCTCATTTATGTTGGCATTTCCCTAGCATTCCCTAAATCTGTCAATTCTGCCTTCTATCTAACTTTTAAAGTAAAACAGGCCACAATTCATGCAAGGCAAATGCATGGATTACATACCTATGGACAAATTATCCATGTCTTTTCCAAAAAGGATCGTCCCAAGCCGATTTCATTTAGAATTGTCACGATGCAAAATGACAGAGAACTGCATGCTGCTGCCAAGTATGTGATGGGACTCGACTTCCTTGCTGTTCTATAGTGGTAGCCACCTGAAACTACATGCTGCATAGGATCTGTTCACACTTAATTTGCCATCTCTGTGACAAATAGCAAAACTTAGAACCACTCCTCAAAATCATCCTACATTTAAAAATTCTTCTCCTGGATCATCCTTGCCATCTTTCTGGTTTTCCACAGTTTTGCTCATGGGTGCTGTGGCTTAGTTGGTTAAAGCGCCTGTCTAGTAAACAGGAGATCCTGAGTTCAACTCTCAACCTTGTTCTCTTATTCTGCTCAATAATCAGCTTTTTTTTCCAAAAGGGAGATGTTCACTAGCCAATGACATTAAAGATGCTCGTCCCACATCCCTAGAACACTCCACCCGAGTGGCAAAGAGTCAGCTCTGGTTTAGTTTTAACAAGTAGATGGTTGCAACGTTTTGCAAAATGTAGGATGGCATAAGGCACGATAAATTAGAGGTGCCGATTCACTATTGCCTGACTGATACGCTACATAATGCCTGTAAATATGTTTAGAGACTTCAATAGCATCCTTCTTGAACGGTGATGGTAAATTTTCTTCCTCGGGGCATTGCTTGCGCTGAGCATAGAGAATTTTCCAAAAAGGAATCATACGACGAGGATGGGATTCGAACCCATGCGTGCAGAGCACAATGGATTAGCAGTCCATTGTCAACAAAAGTACATTTACCGAACCCACATTTGGAAAACAGTCGTGATGATTCTTAGGCTTCATTTTCTTTCCACATGCAACAGCGCCGTACATCAGACATTGGCTCAGCAGGTCTTGTTTTACATCCAACGTGATGACCCATGCTAATGGCATAAATACTAAACATTCAGTCCTCTCTGCTTCTCATTTATGTTGGCATTTCCCTAGCATTCCCTAAATCTGTCAATTCTGCCTTCTATCTAACTTTTAAAGTAAAACAGGCCACAATTCATGCAAGGCAAATGCATGGATTACATACCTATGGACAAATTATCCATGTCTTTTCCAAAAAGGATCGTCCCAAGCCGATTTCATTTAGAATTGTCACGATGCAAAATGACAGAGAACTGCATGCTGCTGCCAAGTATGTGATGGGACTCGACTTCCTTGCTGTTCTATAGTGGCAGCCACCTGAAACTACATGCTGCATAGGATCTGTTCACACTTAATTTGCCAACTCTGTGACAAATAGCAAAACTTAGAACCACTCCTCAAAATCATCCTACATTTAAAAATTCTTCTCCTGGATCATCCTTGCCATCTTTCTGGTTTTCCACAGTTTTGCTCATGGGTGCTGTGGCTTAGTTGGTTAAAGCGCCTGTCTAGTAAACAGGAGATCCTGAGTTCAACTCTCAACCTTGTTCTCTTATTCTGCTCAATAATCAGCTCTTTTTTCCAAAAGGGAGATGTTCACTAGCCAATGACATTAAAGATGCTCGTCCCACATCCCTAGAATACTCCACCCGAGTGGCAAAGAGTCAGCTCTGGTTTAGTTTTAACAAGTAGATGGTTGCAACGTTTTGCAAAATGTAGGATGGCATAAGGCACGATAAATTAGAGGTGCCGATTCACTATTGCCTGACTGATACGCTACATAATGCCTGTAAATATGTTTAGAGACTTCAATAGCATCCTTCTTGAACGGTGATGGTAAATTTTCTTCCTCGGGGCATTGCTTGCGCTGAGCATAGAGAATTTTCCAAAAAGGAATCATACGACGAGGATGGGATTCGAACCCATGCGTGCAGAGCACAATGGATTAGCAGTCCATTGTCAACAAAAGTACCTTTACCGAACCCACATTTGGAAAACAGTCGTGATGATTCTTAGGCTTCATTTTCTTTCCACATGCAACAGCGCCGTACATCAGACATTGGCTCAGCAGGTCTTGTTTTACATCCAACGTGATGACCCATGCTAATGGCATAAATACTAAACATTCAGTCCTCTCTGCTTCTCATTTATGTTGGCATTTCCCTAGCATTCCCTAAATCTGTCAATTCTGCCTTCTATCTAACTTTTAAAGTAAAACAGGCCACAATTCATGCAAGGCAAATGCATGGATTACATACCTATGGACAAATTATCCATGTCTTTTCCAAAAAGGAACGTCCCAAGCCGATTTCATTTAGAATTGTCACGATGCAAAATGACAGAGAACTGCATGCTGCTGCCAAGTATGTGATGGGACTCGACTTCCTTGCTGTTCTATAGTGGCAGCCACCTGAAACTACATGCTGCATAGGATCTGTTCACACTTAATTTGCCAACTCTGTGACAAATAGCAAAACTTAGAACCACTCCTCAAAATCATCCTACATTTAAAAATTCTTCTCCTGGATCATCCTTGCCATCTTTCTGGTTTTCCACAGTATTGCTCATGGGCGCTGTGGCTTAGTTGGTTAAAGCGCCTGTCTAATAAACAGGAGATCCTGAGTTCAACTCTCAGCAGTGACTTGTTCTCTTATTCTGCTCAATAATCAGCTTTTTTTTCCAAAAGGGAGATGTTCACTAGCCAATGACATTAAAGATGCTCGTCCCGCATCCCTAGAATACTCCACCCGAGTGGCAAAGAGTCAGCTCTGGTTTAGTTTTAACAAGTAGATGGTTGCAACGTTTTGCAAAATGTACAATGGCATAAGGCACGATAAATTAGAGTTGCCAATTCACTATTGCCTGACTGATACGCTACATAATGCCTGTAAATATGTTTAGAGACTTCAATAGCATCCTTCTTGAACGGTGATGGTAAATTTTCTTCCTCGGGGCATTGCTTGCGCTGAGCATAGAGAATTTTCCAAAAAGGAATCATACGACGAGGATGGGATTCGAACCCATGCATGCAGAGCACAATGGATTAGCAGCCCATCGCCTTAACCACTCGGCCACCCCGTCAACAAAAGTACCTTTACCGAACCCACATTTGGAAAACAGTCGTGATGATTCTTAGGCTTCATTTTCTTTCCACATGCAACAGCGCCGTACATCAGACATTGGCTCAGCAGGTCTTGTTTTACATCCAACGTGAAGACCCATGCTAATGGCATAAATACTAAACATTCAGTCCTCTCTGCTTCTCATTTATGTTGGCATTTCCCTAGCATTCCCTAAATCTGTCAATTCTGCCTTCTATCTAACTTTTAAAGTAAAACAGGCCACAATTCATGCAAGGCAAATGCATGGATTACATACCTATGGACAAATTATCCATGTCTTTTCCAAAAAGGATCGTCCCAAGCCGATTTCATTTAGAATTGTCACGATGCAAAATGACAGAGAACTGCATGCTGCTGCCAAGTATGTGATGGGACTCGACTTCCTTGCTGTTCTATAGTGGTAGCCACCTGAAACTACATGCTGCATAGGATCTGTTCACACTTAATTTGCCATCTCTGTGACAAATAGCAAAACTTAGAACCACTCCTCAAAATCATCCTACATTTAAAAATTCTTCTCCTGGATCATCCTTGCCATCTTTCTGGTTTTCCACAGTTTTGCTCATGGGTGCTGTGGCTTAGTTGGTTAAAGCGCCTGTCTAGTAAACAGGAGATCCTGAGTTCAACTCTCAACCTTGTTCTCTTATTCTGCTCAATAATCAGCTTTTTTTTCCAAAAGGGAGATGTTCACTAGCCAATGACATTAAAGATGCTCGTCCCACATCCCTAGAACACTCCACCCGAGTGGCAAAGAGTCAGCTCTGGTTTAGTTTTAACAAGTAGATGGTTGCAACGTTTTGCAAAATGTAGGATGGCATAAGGCACGATAAATTAGAGGTGCCGATTCACTATTGCCTGACTGATACGCTACATAATGCCTGTAAATATGTTTAGAGACTTCAATAGCATCCTTCTTGAACGGTGATGGTAAATTTTCTTCCTCGGGGCATTGCTTGCGCTGAGCATAGAGAATTTTCCAAAAAGGAATCATACGACGAGGATGGGATTCGAACCCATGCGTGCAGAGCACAATGGATTAGCAGTCCATTGTCAACAAAAGTACATTTACCGAACCCACATTTGGAAAACAGTCGTGATGATTCTTAGGCTTCATTTTCTTTCCACATGCAACAGCGCCGTACATCAGACATTGGCTCAGCAGGTCTTGTTTTACATCCAACGTGATGACCCATGCTAATGGCATAAATACTAAACATTCAGTCCTCTCTGCTTCTCATTTATGTTGGCATTTCCCTAGCATTCCCTAAATCTGTCAATTCTGCCTTCTATCTAACTTTTAAAGTAAAACAGGCCACAATTCATGCAAGGCAAATGCATGGATTACATACCTATGGACAAATTATCCATGTCTTTTCCAAAAAGGATCGTCCCAAGCCGATTTCATTTAGAATTGTCACGATGCAAAATGACAGAGAACTGCATGCTGCTGCCAAGTATGTGATGGGACTCGACTTCCTTGCTGTTCTATAGTGGCAGCCACCTGAAACTACATGCTGCATAGGATCTGTTCACACTTAATTTGCCAACTCTGTGACAAATAGCAAAACTTAGAACCACTCCTCAAAATCATCCTACATTTAAAAATTCTTCTCCTGGATCATCCTTGCCATCTTTCTGGTTTTCCACAGTTTTGCTCATGGGTGCTGTGGCTTAGTTGGTTAAAGCGCCTGTCTAGTAAACAGGAGATCCTGAGTTCAACTCTCAACCTTGTTCTCTTATTCTGCTCAATAATCAGCTCTTTTTTCCAAAAGGGAGATGTTCACTAGCCAATGACATTAAAGATGCTCGTCCCACATCCCTAGAATACTCCACCCGAGTGGCAAAGAGTCAGCTCTGGTTTAGTTTTAACAAGTAGATGGTTGCAACGTTTTGCAAAATGTAGGATGGCATAAGGCACGATAAATTAGGGGTGCCGATTCACTATTGCCTGACTGATATGCTACATAATGCCTGTAAATATGTTTAGAGACTTCAATAGCATCCTTCTTGAACGGTGATGGTAAATTTTCTTCCTCGGGGCATTGCTTGCGCTGAGCATAGAGAATTTTCCAAAAAGGAATCATACGACGAGGATGGGATTCGAACCCATGCGTGCAGAGCACAATGGATTAGCAGTCCATTGTCAACAAAAGTACCTTTACCGAACCCACATTTGGAAAACAGTCGTGATGATTCTTAGGCTTTATTTTCTTTCCACATGCAACAGCGCCGTACATCAGACATTGGCTCAGCAGGTCTTGTTTTACATCCAACGTGATGACCCATGCTAATGGCATAAATACTAAACATTCAGTCCTCTCTGCTTCTCATTTATGTTGGCATTTCCCTAGCATTCCCTAAATCTGTCAATTCTGCCTTCTATCTAACTTTTAAAGTAAAACAGGCCACAATTCATGCAAGGCAAATGCATGGATTACATACCTATGGACAAATTATCCATGTCTTTTCCAAAAAGGATCGTCCCAAGCCGATTTCATTTAGAATTGTCACGATGCAAAATGACAGAGAACTGCATGCTGCTGCCAAGTATGTGATGGGACTCGACTTCCTTGCTGTTCTATAGTGGCAGCCACCTGAAACTACATGCTGCATAGGATCTGTTCACACTTAATTTGCCAACTCTGTGACAAATAGCAAAACTTAGAACCACTCCTCAAAATCATCCTACATTTAAAAATTCTTCTCCTGGATCATCCTTGCCATCTTTCTGGTTTTCCACAGTATTGCTCATGGGCGCTGTGGCTTAGTTCGTTAAAGCGCCTGTCTAGTAAATAGGAGATCCTGAGTTCAACTCTCAGCAGTGACTTGTTCTCTTATTCTGCTCAATAATCAGCTTTTTTTTCCAAAAGGGAGATGTTCACTAGCCAATGACATTAAAGATGCTCGTCCCGCATCCCTAGAATACTCCACCCGAGTGGCAAAGAGTCAGCTCTGGTTTAGTTTTAACAAGTAGATGGTTGCAACGTTTTGCAAAATGTAGGATGGCATAAGGCACGATAAATTAGAAGTGCCGATTCACTATTGCCTGACTGATACGCTACATAATGCCTGTAAATATGTTTAGAGACTTCAATAGCATCCTTCTTGAACGGTGATGGTAAATTTTCTTCCTCGGGGCATTGCTTGCGCTGAGCATAGAGAATTTTCCAAAAAGGAATCATACGACGAGGATGGGATTCGAACACATGCGTGCAGAGCACAATGGATTAGCAGTCCATCGCCTTAACCACTCGGCCACCCCGTCAACAAAAGTACCTTTACCGAACCCACATTTGGAAAACAGTCGTGATGATTCTTAGGCTTCATTTTCTTTCCACATGCAACAGCGCCGCACATCAGACATTGGCTCAGCAGGTCTTGTTTTACATCCAACGTGATGACCCATGCTAATGGCATAAATACTAAACATTCAGTCCTCTCTGCTTCTCATTTATGTTGGCATTTCCCTAGCATTCCCTAAATCTGTAAATTCTGCCTTCTATCTAACTTTTAAAGTAAAACAGGCCACAATGCATGCAAGGCAAATGCATGGATTACATACCTATGGACAAATTATCCATGTCTTTTCCAAAAAGGATCGTCTCAAGCCGATTTCATTTAGAATCGTCACGATGCAAAATGACAGAGAACTGCATGCTGCTGCCAAGTATGTGATGGGACTCGACTTCCTTGCTGTTCTATAGTGGTAGCCACCTGAAACTACATGCTGCATAGGATCTGTTCACACTTAATTTGCCATCTCTGTGACAAATAGCAAAACTTAGAACCACTCCTCAAAATCATCCTACATTTAAAAATTCTTCTCCTGGATCATCCTTGCCATCTTTCTGGTTTTCCACAGTTTTGCTCATGGGTTCTGTGGCTTGGTTGGTTAAAGCGCCTGTGTAGTAAACAGGAGATCCTGAGTTCAACTCTCAGCAGTGCCTTGTTCTCTTATCGTGCTCAATAATCAGCTCTTTTTTCCAAAAGGGAGATGTTCACTAGCCAATGACATTAAAGATGCTCGTCCCACATCCCTAGAATACTCCACCCGAGTGGCAAAGAGTCAGCTCTGGTTTAGTTTTAACAAGTAGATGGTTGCAACGTTTTGCAAAATGTAGAATGGCATAAGGCACGATAAATTAGAGGTGCCGATTCACTATTGCCTGACTGATACGCTACATAATGCCTGTAAATATGTTTAGAGACTTCAATAGCATCCTTCTTGAACGGTGATGGTAAATTTTCTTCCTCGGGGCATTGCTTGCGCTGAGCATAGAGAATTTTCCAAAAAGGAATCATACGACGAGGATGGGATTCAAACCCATGCGTGCAGAGCACAATGGATTAGCAGTCCATCGCCTTAACCACTCGGCCACCCCGTCAACAAAAGTACCTTTACCGAACCCACATTTGGAAAACAGTCGTGATGATTCTTAGGCTTCATTTTCTTTCCACATGCAACAGCGCCGTACATCAGACATTGGCTCAGCAGGTCTTGTTTTACATCCAACGTGATGACCCATGCTAATGGCATAAATACTAAACATTCAGTCCTCTCTGCTTCTCATTTATGTTGGCATTTCCCTAGCATTCCCTAAATCTGTCAATTCTGCCTTCTATCTAACTTTTAAAGTAAAACAGGCCACAATTCATGCAAGGCAAATGCATGGATTACATACCTATGGACAAATTATCCATGTCTTTTCCAAAAAGGATCGTCCCAAGCCGATTTCATTTAGAATTGTCACGATGCAAAATGACAGAGAACTGCATGCTGCTGCCAAGTATGTGATGGGACTCGACTTCCTTGCTGTTCTATAGTGGCAGCCACCTGAAACTACATGCTGCATAGGATCTGTTCACACTTAATTTGCCAACTCTGTGACAAATAGCAAAACTTAGAACCACTCCTCAAAATCATCCTACATTTAAAAATTCTTCTCCTGGATCATCCTTGCCATCTTTCTGGTTTTCCACAGTTTTGCTCATGGGTGCTGTGGCTTAGTTGGTTAAAGCGCCTGTCTAGTAAACAGGAGATCCTGAGTTCAACTCTCAACCATGTTCTCTTATTCTGCTCAATAATCAGCTCTTTTTTCCAAAAGGGAGATGTTCACTAGCCAATGACATTAAAGATGCTCGTCCCACATCCCTAGAATACTCCACCCGAGTGGCAAAGAGTCAGCTCTGGTTTAGTTTTAACAAGTAGATGGTTGCAACGTTTTGCAAAATGTAGGATGGCATAAGGCACGATAAATTAGAGGTGCCGATTCACTATTGCCTGACTGATACGCTACATAATGCCTGTAAATATGTTTAGAGACTTCAATAGCATCCTTCTTGAACGGTGATGGTAAATTTTCTTCCTCGGGGCATTGCTTGCGCTGAGCATAGAGAATTTTCCAAAAAGGAATCATACGACGAGGATGGGATTCGAACCCATGCGTGCAGAGCACAATGGATTAGCAGTCCATTGTCAACAAAAGTACCTTTACCGAACCCACATTTGGAAAACAGTCGTGATGATTCTTAGGCTTCATTTTCTTTCCACATGCAACAGCGCCGTACATCAGACATTGGCTCAGCAGGTCTTGTTTTACATCCAACGTGATGACCCATGCTAATGGCATAAATACTAAACATTCAGTCCTCTCTGCTTCTCATTTATGTTGGCATTTCCCTAGCATTCCCTAAATCTGTCAATTCTGCCTTCTATCTAACTTTTAAAGTAAAACAGGCCACAATTCATGCAAGGCAAATGCATGGATTACATACCTATGGACAAATTATCCATGTCTTTTCCAAAAAGGATCGTCCCAAGCCGATTTCATTTAGAATTGTCACGATGCAAAATGACAGAGAACTGCATGCTGCTGCCAAGTATGTGATGGGACTCGACTTCCTTGCTGTTCTATAGTGGCAGCCACCTGAAACTACATGCTGCATAGGATCTGTTCACACTTAATTTGCCAACTCTGTGACAAATAGCAAAACTTAGAACCACTCCTCAAAATCATCCTACATTTAAAAATTCTTCTCCTGGATCATCCTTGCCATCTTTCTGGTTTTCCACAGTTTTGCTCATGGGTGCTGTGGCTTAGTTGGTTAAAGCGCCTGTCTAGTAAACAGGAGATCCTGAGTTCAACTCTCAACCTTGTTCTCTTATTCTGCTCAATAATCAGCTCTTTTTTCCAAAAGGGAGATGTTCACTAGCCAATGACATTAAAGATGCTCGTCCCACATCCCTAGAATACTCCACCCGAGTGGCAAAGAGTCAGCTCTGGTTTAGTTTTAACAAGTAGATGGTTGCAACGTTTTGCAAAATGTAGGATGGCATAAGGCACGATAAATTAGAGGTGCCGATTCACTATTGCCTGACTGATACGCTACATAATGCCTGTAAATATGTTTAGAGACTTCAATAGCATCCTTCTTGAACGGTGATGGTAAATTTTCTTCCTCGGGGCATTGCTTGCGCTGAGCATAGAGAATTTTCCAAAAAGGAATCATACGACGAGGATGGGATTCGAACCCATGCGTGCAGAGCACAATGGATTAGCAGTCCATTGTCAACAAAAGTACCTTTACCGAACCCACATTTGGAAAACAGTCGTGATGATTCTTAGGCTTCATTTTCTTTCCACATGCAACAGCGCCGTACATCAGACATTGGCTCAGCAGGTCTTGTTTTACATCCAACGTGATGACCCATGCTAATGGCATAAATACTAAACATTCAGTCCTCTCTGCTTCTCATTTATGTTGGCATTTCCCTAGCATTCCCTAAATCTGTCAATTCTGCCTTCTATCTAACTTTTAAAGTAAAACAGGCCACAATTCATGCAAGGCAAATGCATGGATTACATACCTATGGACAAATTATCCATGTCTTTTCCAAAAAGGATCGTCCCAAGCCGATTTCATTTAGAATTGTCACGATGCAAAATGACAGAGAACTGCATGCTGCTGCCAAGTATGTGATGGGACTCGACTTCCTTGCTGTTCTATAGTGGCAGCCACCTGAAACTACATGCTGCATAGGATCTGTTCACACTTAATTTGCCAACTCTGTGACAAATAGCAAAACTTAGAACCACTCCTCAAAATCATCCTACATTTAAAAATTCTTCTCCTGGATCATCCTTGCCATCTTTCTGGTTTTCCACAGTATTGCTCATGGGCGCTGTGGCTTAGTTGGTTAAAGCGCCTGTCTAATAAACAGGAGATCCTGAGTTCAACTCTCAGCAGTGACTTGTTCTCTTATTCTGCTCAATAATCAGCTTTTTTTTCCAAAAGGGAGATGTTCACTAGCCAATGACATTAAAGATGCTCGTCCCGCATCCCTAGAATACTCCACCCGAGTGGCAAAGAGTCAGCTCTGGTTTAGTTTTAACAAGTAGATGGTTGCAACGTTTTGCAAAATGTAGGATGGCATAAGGCACGATAAATTAGAAGTGCCGATTCACTATTGCCTGACTGATACGCTACATAATGCCTGTAAATATGTTTAGAGACTTCAATAGCATCCTTCTTGAACGGTGATGGTAAATTTTCTTCCTCGGGGCATTGCTTGCGCTGAGCATAGAGAATTTTCCAAAAAGGAATCATACGACGAGGATGGGATTCAAACACATGCGTGCAGAGCACAATGGATTAGCAGTCCATCGCCTTAACCACTCGGCCACCCCGTCAACAAAAGTACGTTTACCGAACCCACATTTGGAAAACAGTCGTGATGATTCTTAGGCTTCATTTTCTTTCCACATGCAACAGCGCCGCACATCAGACATTGGCTCAGCAGGTCTTGTTTTACATCCAACGTGATGACCCATGCTAATGGCATAAATACTAAACATTCAGTCCTCTCTGCTTCTCATTTATGTTGGCATTTCCCTAGCATTCCCTAAATCTGTCAATTCTGCCTTCTATCTAACTTTTAAAGTAAAACAGGCCACAATGCATGCAAGGCAAATGCATGGATTACATACCTATGGACAAATTATCCATGTCTTTTCCAAAAAGGATCGTCCCAAGCTGATTTCATTTAGAATCGTCACGATGCAAAATGACAGAGAACTGCATGCTGCTGCCAAGTATGTGATGGGACTCGACTTCCTTGCTGTTCTATAGTGGTAGCCACCTGAAACTACATGCTGCATAGGATCTGTTCACACTTAATTTGCCATCTCTGTGACAAATAGCAAAACTTAGAACCACTCCTCAAAATCATCCTACATTTAAAAATTCTTCTCCTGGATCATCCTTGCCATCTTTCTGGTTTTCCACAGTTTTGCTCATGGGTGCTGTGGCTTGGTTGGTTAAAGTGCCTGTCTAGTAAACAGGAGATCCTGAGTTCAACTCTCAGCAGTGCCTTGTTCTCTTATCGTGCTCAATAATCAGCTCTTTTTTCCAAAAGGGAGATGTTCACTAGCCAATGACATTAAAGATGCTCGTCCCACATCCCTAGAATACTCCACCCGAGTGGCAAAGAGTCAGCTCTGGTTTAGTTTTAACAAGTAGATGGTTGCAACGTTTTGCAAAATGTAGAATGGCATAAGGCACGATAAATTAGAGGTGCCAATTCACTATTGCCTGACTGATACGCTACATAATGCCTGTAAATATGTTTAGAGACTTCAATAGCATCCTTCTTGAACGGTGATGGTAAATTTTCTTCCTCGGGGCATTGCTTGCGCTGAGCATAGAGAATTTTCCAAAAAGGAATCATACGACGAGGATGGGATTCGAACCCATGCGTGCAGAGCACAATGGATTAGCAGTCCATCGCCTTAACCACTCGGCCACCCCGTCAACAAAAGTACCTTTACCGAACCCACATTTGGAAAACAGTCGTGATGGTTCTTAGGCTTCATTTTCTTTCCACATGCAACAGCGCCGTACATCAGACATTGGCTCAGCAGGTCTTGTTTTACATCCAACGTGAAGACCCATGCTAATGGCATAAATACTAAACATTCAGTCCTCTCTGCTTCTCATTTATGTTGGCATTTCCCTAGCATTCCCTAAATCTGTCAATTCTGCCTTCTATCTAACTTTTAAAGTAAAACAGGCCACAATTCATGCAAGGCAAATGCATGGATTACATACCTATGGAAAAATTATCCATGTCTTTTCCAAAAAGGATCGTCCCAAGCCGATTTCATTTAGAATTGTCACGATGCAAAATGACAGAGAACTGCATGCTGCTGCCAAGTATGTGATGGGACTCGACTTCCTTGCTGTTATATAGTGGTAGCCACCTGAAACTACATGCTGCATAGGATCTGTTCACACTTAATTTGCCATCACTGTGACAAATAGCAAAACTTAGAACCACTCCTCAAAATCATCCTACATTTAAAAATTCTTCTCCTGGATCATCCTTGCCATCTTTCTGGTTTTCCACAGTTTTGCTCATGGGTGCTGTGGCTTAGTTGGTTAAAGCGCCTGTCTAGTAAACAGGAGATCCTGAGTTCAACTCTCAACCTTGTTCTCTTATTCTGCTCAATAATCAGCTCTTTTTTCCAAAAGGGAGATGTTCACTAGCCAATGACATTAAAGATGCTCGTCCCACATTCCTAGAATACTCCACCCGAGTGCCAAAGAGTCAGCTCTGGTTTAGTTTTAACAAGTAGATGGTTGCAACGTTTTGCAAAATGTAGGATGGCATAAGGCACGATAAATTAGAGGTGCCGATTCACTATTGCCTGACTGATACGCTACATAATGCCTGTAAATATGTTTAGAGACTTCAATAGCATCCTTCTTGAACGGTGATGGTAAATTTTCTTCCTCGGGGCATTGCTTGCGCTGAGCATAGAGAATTTTCCAAAAAGGAATCATACGACGAGGATGGGATTCGAACCCATGCGTGCAGAGCACAATGGATTAGCAGTCCATCGCCTTAACCACTCGGCCACCCCGTCAACAAAAGTACCTTTACCGAACCCATATTTGGAAAACAGTCGTGATGATTCTTAGGCTTCATTTTCTTTCCACATGCAACAGCGCCGTACATCAGACATTGGCTCAGCAGGTCTTGTTTTACATCCAACGTGATGACCCATGCTAATGGCATAAATACTAAACATTCAGTCCTCTCTGCTTCTCATTTATGTTGGCATTTCCCTAGCATTCCCTAAATCTGTCAATTCTGCCTTCTATCTAACTTTTAAAGTAAAACAGGCCACAATTCATGCAAGGCAAATGCATGGATTACATACCTATGGACAAATTATCCATGTCTTTTCCAAAAAGGATCGTCCCAAGCCGATTTCATTTAGAATTGTCACGATGCAAAATGACAGAGAACTGCATGCTGCTGCCAAGCATGTGATGGGACTCGACTTCCTTGCTGTTCTATAGTGGTAGCCACCTGAAACTACATGCTGCATAGGATCTGTTCACACTTAATTTGCCATCTCTGTGACAAATAGCAAAACTTAGAACCACTCCTCAAAATCATCCTACATTTAAAAATTCTTCTCCTGGATCATCCTTGCCATCTTTCTGGTTTTCCACAGTTTTGCTCATGGGTGCTGTGGCTTAGTTGGTTAAAGCGCCTGTCTAGTAAACAGGAGATCCTGAGTTCAACTCTCAACCTTGTTCTCTTATTCTGCTCAATGATCAGCTTTTTTTTCCAAAAGGGAGATGTTCACTAGCCAATGACATTAAAGATGCTCGTCCCACATTCCTAGAATACTCCACCCGAGTGGCAAAGAGTCAGCTCTGGTTTAGTTTTAACAAGTAGATGGTTGCAACGTTTTGCAAAATGTAGGATGGCATAAGGCACGATAAATTAGAGGTGCCAATTCACTATTGCCTGACTGATACGCTACATAATGCCTGTAAATATGTTTAGAGACTTCAATAGCATCCTTCTTGAACGGTGATGGTAAATTTTCTTCCTCGGGGCATTGCTTGCGCTGAGCATAGAGAATTTTCCAAAAAGTAATCATACGACGAGGATGGGATTCGAACCCATGCGTGCAGAGCACAATGGATTAGCAGTCCATCGCCTTAACCACTCGGCCACCCCGTCAACAAAAGTACCTTTACCGAACCCATATTTGGAAAACAGTCGTGATGATTCTTAGGCTTCATTTTCTTTCCACATGCAACAGCGCCGTACATCAGACATTGGCTCAGCAGGTCTTGTTTTACATCCAACGTGATGACCCATGCTAATGGCATAAATACTAAACATTCAGTCCTCTCTGCTTCTCATTTATGTTGGCATTTCCCTAGCATTCCCTAAATCTGTCAATTCTGCCTTCTATCTAACTTTTAAAGTAAAACAGGCCACAATTCATGCAAGGCAAATGCATGGATTACATACCTATGGACAAATTATCCATGTCTTTTCCAAAAAGGATCGTCCCAAGCCGATTTCATTTAGAATTGTCACGATGCAAAATGACAGAGAACTGCATGCTGCTGCCAAGCATGTGATGGGACTCGACTTCCTTGCTGTTCTATAGTGGTAGCCACCTGAAACTACATGCTGCATAGGATCTGTTCACACTTAATTTGCCATCTCTGTGACAAATAGCAAAACTTAGAACCACTCCTCAAAATCATCCTACATTTAAAAATTCTTCTCCTGGATCATCCTTGCCATCTTTCTGGTTTTCCACAGTTTTGCTCATGGGCGCTGTGGCTTGGTTGGTTAAAGCGCCTGTCTAGTAAACAGGAGATCCTGAGTTCAACTCTCAGCAGTGCCTTGTTCTCTTATCGTGCTCAATAATCAGCTCTTTTTTCCAAAAGGGAGATGTTCACTAGCCAATGACATTAAAGATGCTCGTCCCACATCCCTAGAATACTCCACCCGAGTGGCAAAGAGTCAGCTCTGGTTTAGTTTTAACAAGTAGATGGTTGCAACGTTTTGCAAAATGTAGAATGGCATAAGGCACGATAAATTAGAGGTGCCAATTCACTATTGCCTGACTGATACGCTACATAATGCCTGTAAATATGTTTAGAGACTTCAATAGCATCCTTCTTGAACGGTGATGGTAAATTTTCTTCCTCGGGGCATTGCTTGCGCTGAGCATAGAGAATTTTCCAAAAAGGAATCATACGACGAGGATGGGATTCGAACCCATGCGTGCAGAGCACAATGGATTAGCAGTCCATCGCCTTAACCACTCGGCCACCCCGTCAACAAAAGTACCTTTACCGAACCCACATTTGGAAAACAGTCGTGATGATTCTTAGGCTTCATTTTCTTTCCACATGCAACAGCGCCGTACATCAGACATTGGCTCAGCAGGTCTTGTTTTACATCCAACGTGAAGACCCATGCTAATGGCATAAATACTAAACATTCAGTCCTCTCTGCTTCTCATTTATGTTGGCATTTCCCTAGCATTCCCTAAATCTGTCAATTCTGCCTTCTATCTAACTTTTAAAGTAAAACAGGCCACAATTCATGCAAGGCAAATGCATGGATTACATACCTATGGAAAAATTATCCATGTCTTTTCCAAAAAGGATCGTCCCAAGCCGATTTCATTTAGAATTGTCACGATGCAAAATGACAGAGAACTGCATGCTGCTGCCAAGTATGTGATGGGACTCGACTTCCTTGCTGTTCTATAGTGGTAGCCACCTGAAACTACATGCTGCATAGGATCTGTTCACACTTAATTTGCCATCTCTGTGACAAATAGCAAAACTTAGAACCACTCCTCAAAATCATCCTACATTTAAAAATTCTTCTCCTGGATCATCCTTGCCATCTTTCTGGTTTTCCACAGTTTTGCTCATGGGTGCTGTGGCTTGGTTGGTTAAAGCGCCTGTCTAGTAAACAGGAGATCCTGAGTTCAACTCTCAGCAGTGCCTTGTTCTCTTATCGTGCTCAATAATCAGCTCTTTTTTCCAAAAGGGAGATGTTCACTAGCCAATGACATTAAAGATGCTCGTCCCACATCCCTAGAATACTCCACCCGAGTGGCAAAGAGTCAGCTCTGGTTTAGTTTTAACAAGTAGATGGTTGCAACGTTTTGCAAAATGTAGAATGGCATAAGGCACGATAAATTAGAGGTGCCAATTCACTATTGCCTGACTGATACGCTACATAATGCCTGTAAATATGTTTAGAGACTTCAATAGCATCCTTCTTGAACGGTGATGGTAAATTTTCTTCCTCGGGGCATTGCTTGCGCTGAGCATAGAGAATTTTCCAAAAAGGAATCATACGACGAGGATGGGATTCGAACCCATGCGTGCAGAGCACAATGGATTAGCAGTCCATCGCCTTAACCACTCGGCCACCCCGTCAACAAAAGTACCTTTACCGAACCCACATTTGGAAAACAGTCGTGATGATTCTTAGGCTTCATTTTCTTTCCACATGCAACAGCGCCGTACATCAGACATTGGCTCAGCAGGTCTTGTTTTACATCCAACGTGAAGACCCATGCTAATGGCATAAATACTAAACATTCAGTCCTCTCTGCTTCTCATTTATGTTGGCATTTCCCTAGCATTCCCTAAATCTGTCAATTCTGCCTTCTATCTAACTTTTAAAGTAAAACAGGCCACAATTCATGCAAGGCAAATGCATGGATTACATACCTATGGACAAATTATCCATGTCTTTTCCAAAAAGGAACGTCCCACGCCGATTTCATTTAGAATTGTCACGATGAAAAATGACAGAGAACTGCATGCTGCTGCCAAGTATGTGATGGGACTCGACTTCCTTGCTGTTCTATAGTGGTAGCCACCTGAAACTACATGCTGCATAGGATCTGTTCACACTTAATTTGCCATCTCTGTGACAAATAGCAAAACTTAGAACCACTCCTCAAAATCATCCTACATTTAAAAATTCTTCTCCTGGATCATCCTTGCCATCTTTCTGGTTTTCCACAGTTTTGCTCATGGGTGCTGTGGCTTAGTTGGTTAAAGCGCCTGTCTAGTAAACAGGAGATCCTGAGTTCAACTCTCAACCTTGTTCTCTTATTCTGCTCAATAATCAGCTCTTTTTTCCAAAAGGGAGATGTTCACTAGCCAATGACATTAAAGATGCTCGTCCCACATCCCTAGAATACTCCACCCGAGTGGCAAAGAGTCAGCTCTGGTTTAGTTTTAACAAGTAGATGGTTGCAACGTTTTGCAAAATGTAGGATGGCATAAGGCACGATAAATTAGAGGTGCCGATTCACTATTGCCTGACTGATACGCTACATAATGCCTGTAAATATGTTTAGAGACTTCAATAGCATCCTTCTTGAACGGTGATGGTAAATTTTCTTCCTCGGGGCATTGCTTGCGCTGAGCATAGAGAATTTTCCAAAAAGGAATCATACGACGAGGATGGGATTCGAACCCATGCGTGCAGAGCACAATGGATTAGCAGTCCATCACCTTAACCACTCGGCCACCCCGTCAACAAAAGTACCTTTACCGAACCCACATTTGGAAAACAGTCGTGATGATTCTTAGGCTTCATTTTCTTTCCACATGCAACAGCGCCGTACATCAGACATTGGCTCAGCAGGTCTTGTTTTACATCCAACGTGATGACCCATGCTAATGGCATAAATACTAAACATTCAGTCCTCTCTGCTTCTCATTTATGTTGGCATTTCCCTAGCATTCCCTAAATCTGTCAATTCTGCCTTCTATCTAACTTTTAAAGTAAAACAGGCCACAATTCATGCAAGGCAAATGCATGGATTACATACCTATGGACAAATTATCCATGTCTTTTCCAAAAAGGATCGTCCCAAGCCGATTTCATTTAGAATTGTCACGATGCAAAATGACAGAGAACTGCATGCTGCTGCCAAGTATGTGATGGGACTCGACTTCCTTGCTGTTCTATAGTGGTAGCCACCTGAAACTACATGCTGCATAGGATCTGTTCACACTTAATTTGCCAACTCTGTGACAAATAGCAAAACTTAGAACCACTCCTCAAAATCATCCTACATTTAAAAATTCTTCTCCTGGATCATCCTTGCCATCTTTCTGGTTTTCCACAGTTTTGCTCATGGGTGCTGTGGCTTAGTTGGTTAAAGCGCCTGTCTAGTAAACAGGAGATCCTGAGTTCAGCTCTCAACCTTGTTCTCTTATTCTGCTCAATAATCAGCTTTTTTTTCCAAAAGGGAGATGTTCACTAGCCAATGACATTAAAGATGCTCGTCCCACATCCCTAGAATACTCCACCCGAGTGGCAAAGAGTCAGCTCTGGTTTAGTTTTAACAAGTAGATGGTTGCAACGTTTTGCAAAATGTAGGATGGCATAAGGCACGATAAATTAGAGGTGCCGATTCACTATTGCCTGACTGATACGCTACATAATGCCTGTAAATATGTTTAGAGACTTCAATAGCATCCTTCTTGAACCGTGATGGTAAATTTTCTTCCTCGGGGCATTGCTTGCGCTGAGCATAGAGAATTTTCCAAAAAGGAATCATACGACGAGGATGGGATTCGAACCCATGCGTGCAGAGCACAATGGATTAGCAGTCCATCGCCTTAACCACTCGGCCACCCCGTCAACAAAAGTACCTTTACCGAACCCACATTTGGAAAACAGTCGTGATGATTCTTAGGCTTCATTTTCTTTCCACATGCAACAGCGCCGTACATCAGACATTGGCTCAGCAGGTCTTGTTTTACATCCAACGTGATGACCCATGCTAATGGCATAAATACTAAACATTCAGTCCTCTCTGCTTCTCATTTATGTTGGCATTTCCCTAGCATTCCCTAAATCTGTCAATTCTGCCTTCTATCTAACTTTTAAAGTAAAACAGGCCACAATTCATGCAAGGCAAATGCATGGATTACATACCTATGGACAAATTATCCATGTCTTTTCCAAAAAGGATCGTCCCAAGCCGATTTCATTTAGAATTGTCACGATGCAAAATGACAGAGAACTGCATGCTGCTGCCAAGTATGTGATGGGACTCGACTTCCTTGCTGTTCTATAGTGGTAGCCACCTGAAACTACATGCTGCATAGGATCTGTTCACACTTAATTTGCCATCTCTGTGACAAATAGCAAAACTTAGAACCACTCCTCAAAATCATCCTACATTTAAAAATTCTTCTCCTGGATCATCCTTGCCATCTTTCTGGTTTTCCACAGTTTTGCTCATGGGTGCTGTGGCTTGGTTGGTTAAAGCGCCTGTCTAGTAAACAGGAGATCCTGAGTTCAACTCTCAGCAGTGCCTTGTTCTCTTATTCTGCTCAATAATCAGCTTTTTTTCCCAAAAGGGAGATGTTCACTAGCCAATGACATTAAAGATGCTCGTCCCACATCCCTAGAATACTCCACCCGAGTGGCAAAGAGTCAGCTCTGGTTTAGTTTTAACAAGTAGATGGTTGCAACGTTTTGCAAAATGTAGGATGGCATAAGGCACGATAAATTAGAGGTGCCGATTCACTATTGCCTGACTGATACGCTACATAAAGCCTATAAATATTTTTAGAGACTTCAATAGCATCCTTCTTGAACGGTGATGGTAAATTTTCTTCCTCGGGGCATTGCTTGCGCTGAGCATAGAGAATTTTCCAAAAAGGAATCATACGACGAGGATGGGATTCGAACCCATGCGTGCAGAGCACAATGGATTAGCAGTCCATCGCCTTACCCACTCGGCCACCCCGTCAACAAAAGTACCTTTACCGAACCCACATTTGGAAAACAGTCGTGATGATTCTTAGGCTTCATTTTCTTTCCACATGCAACAGCGCCGTACATCAGACATTGGCTCAGCGGGTCTTGTTTTACATCCAACGTGAAGACCCATGCTAATGGCATAAATACTAAACATTCAGTCCTCTCTGCTTCTCATTTATGTTGGCATTTCCCTAGCATTCCCTAAATCTGTCAATTCTGCCTTCTATCTAACTTTTAAAGTAAAACAGGCCACAATTCATGCAAGGCAAATGCATGGATTACATACCTATGGACAAATTATCCATGTCTTTTCCAAAAAGGAACGTCCCAAGCCGATTTCATTTAGAATTGTCACGATGCAAAATGACAGAGAACTGCATGCTGCTGCCAAGTATGTGATGGGACTCGACTTCCTTGCTGTTCTATAGTGGTAGCCACCTGAAACTACATGCTGCATAGGATCTGTTCACACTTAATTTGCCATCTCTGTGACAAATAGCAAAACTTAGAACCACTCCTCAAAATCATCCTACATTTAAAAATTCTTCTCCTGGATCATCCTTGCCATCTTTCTGGTTTTCCACAGTTTTGCTCATGGGTGCTGTGGCTTAGTTGGTTAAAGCGCCTGTCTAGTAAACAGGAGATCCTGAGTTCAGCTCTCAACCTTGTTCTCTTATTCTGCTCAATAATCAGCTTTTTTTTCCAAAAGGGAGATGTTCACTAGCCAATGACATTAAAGATGCTCGTCCCACATCCCTAGAATACTCCACCCGAGTGGCAAAGAGTCAGCTCTGGTTTAGTTTTAACAAGTAGATGGTTGCAACGTTTTGCAAAATGTAGGATGGCATAAGGCACGATAAATTAGAGGTGCCGATTCACTATTGCCTGACTGATACGCTACATAATGCCTGTAAATATGTTTAGAGACTTCAATAGCATCCTTCTTGAACCGTGATGGTAAATTTTCTTCCTCGGGGCATTGCTTGCGCTGAGCATAGAGAATTTTCCAAAAAGGAATCATACGACGAGGATGGGATTCGAACCCATGCGTGCAGAGCACAATGGATTAGCAGTCCATCGCCTTAACCACTCGGCCACCCCGTCAACAAAAGTACCTTTACCGAACCCACATTTGGAAAACAGTCGTGATGATTCTTAGGCTTCATTTTCTTTCCACATGCAACAGCGCCGTACATCAGACATTGGCTCAGCAGGTCTTGTTTTACATCCAACGTGATGACCCATGCTAATGGCATAAATACTAAACATTCAGTCCTCTCTGCTTCTCATTTATGTTGGCATTTCCCTAGCATTCCCTAAATCTGTCAATTCTGCCTTCTATCTAACTTTTAAAGTAAAACAGGCCACAATTCATGCAAGGCAAATGCATGGATTACATACCTATGGACAAATTATCCATGTCTTTTCCAAAAAGGATCGTCCCAAGCCGATTTCATTTAGAATTGTCACGATGCAAAATGACAGAGAACTGCATGCTGCTGCCAAGTATGTGATGGGACTCGACTTCCTTGCTGTTCTATAGTGGTAGCCACCTGAAACTACATGCTGCATAGGATCTGTTCACACTTAATTTGCCATCTCTGTGACAAATAGCAAAACTTAGAACCACTCCTCAAAATCATCCTACATTTAAAAATTCTTCTCCTGGATCATCCTTGCCATCTTTCTGGTTTTCCACAGTTTTGCTCATGGGCGCTGTGGCTTAGTTGGTTAAAGCGCCTGTCTAGTAAACAGGAGATCCTGAGTTCAACTCTCAGCAGTGCCTTGTTCTCTTATTCTGCTCAATAATCAGCACTTTTTTCCAAAAGGGAGATGTTCACTAGCCAATGACATTAAAGATGCTCGTCCCACATCCCTAGAATACTCCACCCGAGTGGCAAAGAGTCAGCTCTGGTTTAGTTTTAACAAGTAGATGGTTGCAATGTTTTGCAAAATGTAGGATGGCATAAGGCACGATAAATTAGAGGTGCCGATTCACTATTGCCTGACTGATACGCTACATAATGCCTGTAAATATGTTTAGAGACTTCAATAGCATCCTTCTTGAACGGTGATGGTAAATTTTCTTCCTCGGGGCATTGCTTGCGCTGAGCATAGAGAATTTTCCAAAAAGAAATCATACGACGAGAATGGGATTCAAACCCATGCGTGCAGAGCACAATGGATTAGCAGTCCATCGCCTTAACCACTCGGCCACCCCGTCAACAAAAGTACTTTTACCGAACCCACATTTGGAAAACAGTCGTGATGATTCTTAGGCTTCATTTTCTTTCCACATGCAACAGCGCCGTACATCAGACATTGGCTCAGCAGGTCTTGTTTTACATCCAACGTGATGACCCATGCTAATGGCATAAATACTAAACATCCAGTCCTCTCTGCTTCTCATTTATGTTGGCATTTCCCTAGCATTCCCTAAATCTGTCAATTCTGCCTTCTATCTAACTTTTAAAGTAAAACAGGCCACAATTCATGCAAGGCAAATGCATGGATTACATACCTATGGACAAATTATCCATGTCTTTTCCAAAAAGGATCGTCCCAAGCCGATTTCATTTAGAATTGTCACGATGCAAAATGACAGAGAACTGCATGCTGCTGCCAAGTATGTGATGGGACTCGACTTCCTTGCTGTTCTATAGTGGTAGCCACCTGAAACTACATGCTGCATAGGATCTGTTCACACTTAATTTGCCATCTCTGTGACAAATAGCAAAACTTAGAATCACTCCTCAAAATCATCCTACATTTAAAAATTCTTCTCCTGGATCATCCTTGCCATCTTTCTGGTTTTCCACAGTTTTGCTCATGGGCGCTGTGGCTTAGTTGGTTAAAGCGCCTGTCTAGTAAACAGGAGATCCTGAGTTCAACTCTCAGCAGTGCCTTGTTCTCTTATTCTGCTCAATAATCAGCACTTTTTTCCAAAAGGGAGATGTTCACTAGCCAATGACATTAAAGATGCTCGTCCCACATCCCTAGAATACTCCACCCGAGTGGCAAAGAGTCAGCTCTGGTTTAGTTTTAACAAGTAGATGGTTGCAATGTTTTGCAAAATGTAGGATGGCATAAGGCACGATAAATTAGAGGTGCCGATTCACTATTGCCTGACTGATACGCTACATAAAGCCTATAAATATTTTTAGAGACTTCAATAGCATCCTTCTTGAACGGTGATGGTAAATTTTCTTCCTCGGGGCATTGCTTGCGCTGAGCATAGAGAATTTTCCAAAAAGGAATCATACGACGAGGATGGGATTCGAACCCATGCGTGCAGAGCACAATGGATTAGCAGTCCATCGCCTTAACCACTCGGCCACCCCGAGGAAGTACATTTACCGAACAACAAAAGTACCTTTACCGAATCTACATTTGGAAAACAGTCGTGATGATTCTTAGGCTTCATTTTCTTTCCACATGCAACAGCGCCGTACATCAGACATTGGCTCAGCAGGTCTTGTTTTACATCCAACGTGATGACCCATGCTAATGGCATAAATACTAAACATTCAGTCCTCTCTGCTTCTCATTTATGTTGGCATTTCCCTAGCATTCCCTAAATCTGTCAATTCTGCCTTCTATCTAACTTTTAAAGTAAAACAGGCCACAATTCATGCAAGGCAAATGCATGGATTACATACCTATGGACAAATTATCCATGTCTTTTCCAAAAAGGATCGTCCCAAGCCGATTTCATTTAGAATCGCCACGATGCAAAATGACAGAGAACTGCATGCTGCTGCCAAGTATGTGATGGGACTCGACTTCCTTGCTGTTCTATAGTGGTAGCCACCTGAAACTACATGCTGCATAGGATCTGTTCACACTTAATTTGCCATCTCTGTGACAAATAGCAAAACTTAGAACCACTCCTCAAAATCATCCTACATTTAAAAATTCTTCTCCTGGATCATCCTTGCCATCTTTCTGGTTTTCCACAGTTTTGCTCATGGGTGCTGTGGCTTGGTTGGTTAAAGCGCCTGTCTAGTAAACAGGAGATCCTGAGTTCAGCTCTCAACCTTGTTCTCTTATTCTGCTCAATAATCAGCTTTTTTTTCCAAAAGGGAGATGTTCACTAGCCAATGACATTAAAGATGCTCGTCCCACATCCCTAGAATACTCCACCCGAGTGGCAAAGAGTCAGCTCTGGTTTAGTTTTAACAAGTAGATGGTTGCAACGTTTTGCAAAATGTAGGATGGCATAAGGCACGATAAATTAGAGGTGCCGATTCACTATTGCCTGACTGATACGCTACATAATGCCTGTAAATAAGTTTAGAGACTTCAATAGCATCCTTCTTGAACGGTGATGGTAAATTTTCTTCCTCGGGGCATTGCTTGCGCTGAGCATAGAGAATTTTCCAAAAAGGAATCATACGACGAGGATGGGATTCGAACCCATGCGTGCAGAGCACAATGGATTAGCAGTCCATCGCCTTAACCACTCGGCCACCCCGTCAACAAAAGTACCTTTACCGAACCCACATTTGGAAAACAGTCGTGATGATTCTTAGGCTTCATTTTCTTTCCACATGCAACAGCGCCGTACATCAGACATTGGCTCAGCAGGTCTTGTTTTACATCCAACGTGATGACCCATGCTAATGGCATAAATACTAAACATTCAGTCCTCTCTGCTTCTCATTTATGTTGGCATTTCCCTAGCATTCCCTAAATCTGTCAATTCTGCCTTCTATCTAACTTTTAAAGTAAAACAGGCCACAATTCATGCAAGGCAAATGCATGGATTACATACCTATGGACAAATTATCCATGTCTTTTCCAAAAAGGATCGTCCCAAGCCGATTTCATTTAGAATTGTCACGATGCAAAATGACAGAGAACTGCATGCTGCTGCCAAGTATGTGATGGGACTCGACTTCCTTGCTGTTCTATAGTGGTAGCCACCTGAAACTACATGCTGCATAGGATCTGTTCACACTTAATTTGCCATCTCTGTGACAAATAGCAAAACTTAGAACCACTCCTCAAAATCATCCTACATTTAAAAATTCTTCTCCTGGATCATCCTTGCCATCTTTCTGGTTTTCCACAGTTTTGCTCATGGGTGCTGTGGCTTAGTTGGTTAAAGCGCCTGTCTAGTAAACAGGAGGTCCTGAGTTCAACTCTCAACCTTGTTCTCTTATTCTGCTCAATAATCAGCTTTTTTTTCCAAAAGGGAGATGTTCACTAGCCAATGACATTAAAGATGCTCGTCCCACATCCCTAGAATACTCCACCCGAGTGGCAAATAGTCAGCTCTGGTTTAGTTTTAACAAGTAGATGGTTGCAACGTTTTGCAAAATGTAGGATGGCATAAGGCACGATAAATTAGAGGTGCCGATTCACTATTGCCTGACTGATACGCTACATAATGCCTGTAAATATGTTTAGAGACTTCAATAGCATCCTTCTTGAACGGTGATGGTAAATTTTCTTCCTCGGGGCATTGCTTGCGCTGAGCATAGAGAATTTTCCAAAAAGGAATCATACGACGAGGATGGGATTCGAACCCATGCGTGCAGAGCACAATGGATTAGCAGTCCATCGCCTTAACCAATCGGCCACCCCGTCAACAAAAGTACCTTTACCGAACCCACATTTGGAAAACAGTCGTGATGATTCTTAGGCTTCATTTTCTTTCCACATGCAACAGCGCCGTACATCAGACATTGGCTCAGCAGGTCTTGTTTTACATCCAACGTGATGACCCATGCTAATGGCATAAATACTTAACATTCAGTCCTCTCTGCTTCTCATTTATGTTGGCATTTCCCTAGCATTCCCTAAATCTGTCAATTCTGCCTTCTATCTAACTTTTAAAGTAAAACAGGCCACAATTCATGCAAGGCAAATGCATGGATTACATACCTATGGACAAATAATCCATGTCTTTTCCAAAAAGGATCGTCCCAAGCCGATTTCATTTAGAATTGTCACGATGCAAAATGACAGAGAACTGCATGCTGCTGCCAAGTATGTGATGGGACTCGACTTCCTTGCTGTTCTATAGTGGTAGCCACCTGAAACTACATGCTGCATAGGATCTGTTCACACTTAATTTGCCATCTCTGTGACAAATAGCAAAACTTAGAACCACTCCTCAAAATCATCCTACATTTAAAAATTCTTCTCCTGGATCATCCTTGCCATCTTTCTGGTTTTCCACAGTTTTGCTCATGGGCGCTGTGGCTTAGTTGGTTAAAGCGCCTGTCTAGTAAACAGGAGATCCTGAGTTCAACTCTCAGCAGTGCCTTGTTCTCTTATTCTGCTCAATAATCAGCTTTTTTTTTCCAAAAGGGAGATGTTCATTAGCCAATGACATTAAAGATGCTCGTCCCACATCCCTAGAATACTCCACCCGAGTGGCAAAGAGTCAGCTCTGGTTTAGTTTTAACAAGTAGATGGTTGCAACGTTTTGCAAAATGTAGGATGGCATAAGGCACGATAAATTAGAGGTGCCGATTCACTATTGCCTGACTGATACGCTACATAATGCCTGTAAATATGTTTAGAGACTTCAATAGCATCCTTCTTGAACGGTGATGGTAAATTTTCTTCCTCGGGGCATTGCTTGCGCTGAGCATAGAGAATTTTCCAAAAAGAAATCATACGACGAGGATGGGATTCGAACCCATGTGTGCAGAGCACAATGGATTAGCAGTCCATCGCCTTAACCACTCGGCCACGCCGTCAACAAAAGTACCTTTACCGAACCCACATTTGGAAAACAGTCATGATGATTCTTAGGCTTCATTTTCTTTCCACATGCAACAGCGCCGTACATCAGACATTGGCTCAGCAGGTCTTGTTTTACATCCAACGTGATGACCCATGCTAATGGCATAAATACTAAACATTTAGTCCTCTCTGCTTCTCATTTATGTTGGCATTTCCCTAGCATTCCCTAAATCTGTCAATTCTGCCTTCTATCTAACTTTTAAAGTAAAACAGGCCACAATTCATGCAAGGCAAATGCATGGATTACATACCTATGGACAAATTATCCATGTCTTTTCCAAAAAGGATCGTCCCAAGCCGATTTCATTTAGAATTGTCACGATGCAAAATGACAGAGAACTGCATGCTGCTGCCAAGTATGTGATGGGACTCGACTTCCTTGCTGTTCTATAGTGGTAGCCACCTGAAACTACATGCTGCATAGGATCTGTTCACACTTAATTTGCCATCTCTGTGACAAATAGCAAAACTTAGAACCACTCCTCAAAATCATCCTACATTTAAAAATTCTTCTCCTGGATCATCCTTGCCATCTTTCTGGTTTTCCACAGTTTTGCTCATGGGCGCTGTGGCTTAGTTGGTTAAAGCGCCTGGTAAGTGAACAGGAGATCCTGAGTTCAACTCTCAGCAGTGCCTTGTTCTCTTATTCTGCTCAATAATCAGCTTTTTTTTCCAAAAGGGAGATGTTCACTAGCCAATGACATTAAAGATGCTCGTCCCACATCCCTAGAATACTCCACCCGAGTGGCAAAGAGTCAGCTCTGGTTTAGTTTTAACAAGTAGATGGTTGCAACGTTTTGCAAAATGTAGGATGGCATAAGGCACGATAAATTAGAGGTGCCGATTCACTATTGCCTGACTGATACGCTACATAATGCCTGTAAATAAGTTTAGAGACTTCAATAGCATCCTTCTTGAACGGTGATGGTAAATTTTCTTCCTCGGGGCATTGCTTGCGCTGAGCATAGAGAATTTTCCAAAAAGGAATCATACGACGAGGATGGGATTCGAACCCATGCGTGCAGAGCACAATGGATTAGCAGTCCATCGCCTTAACCACTCGGCCACCCCGTCAACAAAAGTACCTTTACCGAACCCACATTTGGAAAACAGTCGTGATGATTCTTAGGCTTCATTTTCTTTCCACATGCAACAGCGCCGTACATCAGACATTGGCTCAGCAGGTCTTGTTTTACATCCAACGTGATGACCCATGCTAATGGCATAAATACTAAACATTCAGTCCTCTCTGCTTCTCATTTATGTTGGCATTTCCCTAGCATTCCCTAAATCTGTCAATTCTGCCTTCTATCTAACTTTTAAAGTAAAACAGGCCACAATTCATGCAAGGCAAATGCATGGATTACATACCTATGGACAAATTATCCATGTCTTTTCCAAAAAGGATCGTCCCAAGCCGATTTCATTTAGAATTGTCACGATGCAAAATGACAGAGAACTGCATGCTGCTGCCAAGTATGTGATGGGACTCGACTTCCTTGCTGTTCTATAGTGGTAGCCACCTGAAACTACATGCTGCATAGGATCTGTTCACACTTAATTTGCCATCTCTGTGACAAATAGCAAAACTTAGAACCACTCCTCAAAATCATCCTACATTTAAAAATTCTTCTCCTGGATCATCCTTGCCATCTTTCTGGTTTTCCACAGTTTTGCTCATGGGTGCTGTGGCTTAGTTGGTTAAAGCGCCTGTCTAGTAAACAGGAGGTCCTGAGTTCAACTCTCAACCTTGTTCTCTTATTCTGCTCAATAATCAGCTTTTTTTTCCAAAAGGGAGATGTTCACTAGCCAATGACATTAAAGATGCTCGTCCCACATCCCTAGAATACTCCACCCGAGTGGCAAATAGTCAGCTCTGGTTTAGTTTTAACAAGTAGATGGTTGCAACGTTTTGCAAAATGTAGGATGGCATAAGGCACGATAAATTAGAGGTGCCGATTCACTATTGCCTGACTGATACGCTACATAATGCCTGTAAATATGTTTAGAGACTTCAATAGCATCCTTCTTGAACGGTGATGGTAAATTTTCTTCCTCGGGGCATTGCTTGCGCTGAGCATAGAGAATTTTCCAAAAAGGAATCATACGACGAGGATGGGATTCGAACCCATGCGTGCAGAGCACAATGGATTAGCAGTCCATCGCCTTAACCAATCGGCCACCCCGTCAACAAAAGTACCTTTACCGAACCCACATTTGGAAAACAGTCGTGATGATTCTTAGGCTTCATTTTCTTTCCACATGCAACAGCGCCGTACATCAGACATTGGCTCAGCAGGTCTTGTTTTACATCCAACGTGATGACCCATGCTAATGGCATAAATACTTAACATTCAGTCCTCTCTGCTTCTCATTTATGTTGGCATTTCCCTAGCATTCCCTAAATCTGTCAATTCTGCCTTCTATCTAACTTTTAAAGTAAAACAGGCCACAATTCATGCAAGGCAAATGCATGGATTACATACCTATGGACAAATAATCCATGTCTTTTCCAAAAAGGATCGTCCCAAGCCGATTTCATTTAGAATTGTCACGATGCAAAATGACAGAGAACTGCATGCTGCTGCCAAGTATGTGATGGGACTCGACTTCCTTGCTGTTCTATAGTGGTAGCCACCTGAAACTACATGCTGCATAGGATCTGTTCACACTTAATTTGCCATCTCTGTGACAAATAGCAAAACTTAGAACCACTCCTCAAAATCATCCTACATTTAAAAATTCTTCTCCTGGATCATCCTTGCCATCTTTCTGGTTTTCCACAGTTTTGCTCATGGGCGCTGTGGCTTAGTTGGTTAAAGCGCCTGTCTAGTAAACAGGAGATCCTGAGTTCAACTCTCAGCAGTGCCTTGTTCTCTTATTCTGCTCAATAATCAGCTTTTTTTTTCCAAAAGGGAGATGTTCATTAGCCAATGACATTAAAGATGCTCGTCCCACATCCCTAGAATACTCCACCCGAGTGGCAAAGAGTCAGCTCTGGTTTAGTTTTAACAAGTAGATGGTTGCAACGTTTTGCAAAATGTAGGATGGCATAAGGCACGATAAATTAGAGGTGCCGATTCACTGTTGCCTGACTGATACGCTACATAATGCCTGTAAATATGTTTAGAGACTTCAATAGCATCCTTCTTGAACGGTGATGGTAAATTTTCTTCCTCGGGGCATTGCTTGCGCTGAGCATAGAGAATTTTCCAAAAAGAAATCATACGACGAGGATGGGATTCGAACCCATGTGTGCAGAGCACAATGGATTAGCAGTCCATCGCCTTAACCACTCGGCCACGCCGTCAACAAAAGTACCTTTACCGAACCCACATTTGGAAAACAGTCATGATGATTCTTAGGCTTCATTTTCTTTCCACATGCAACAGCGCCGTACATCAGACATTGGCTCAGCAGGTCTTGTTTTACATCCAACGTGATGACCCATGCTAATGGCATAAATACTAAACATTTAGTCCTCTCTGCTTCTCATTTATGTTGGCATTTCCCTAGCATTCCCTAAATCTGTCAATTCTGCCTTCTATCTAACTTTTAAAGTAAAACAGGCCACAATTCATGCAAGGCAAATGCATGGATTACATACCTATGGACAAATTATCCATGTCTTTTCCAAAAAGGATCGTCCCTAGCCGATTTCATTTAGAATTGTCACGATGCAAAATGACAGAGAACTGCATGCTGCTGCCAAGTATGTGATGGGACTCGACTTCCTTGCTGTTCTATAGTGGTAGCCACCTGAAACTACATGCTGCATAGGATCTGTTCACACTTAATTTGCCATCTCTGTGACAAATAGCAAAACTTAGAACCACTCCTCAAAATCATCCTACATTTAAAAATTCTTCTCCTGGATCATCCTTGCCATCTTTCTGGTTTTCCACAGTTTTGCTCATGGGCGCTGTGGCTTAGTTGGTTAAAGCGCCTGGTAAGTGAACAGGAGATCCTGAGTTCAACTCTCAGCAGTGCCTTGTTCTCTTATTCTGCTCAATAATCAGCTTTTTTTTCCAAAAGGGAGATGTTCACTAGCCAATGACATTAAAGATGCTCGTCCCACATCCCTAGAATACTCCACCCGAGTGGCAAAGAGTCAGCTCTGGTTTAGTTTTAACAAGTAGATGGTTGCAACGTTTTGCAAAATGTAGGATGGCATAAGGCACGATAAATTAGAGGTGCCGATTCACTATTGCCTGACTGATACGCTACATAATGCCTGTAAATATGTTTAGAGACTTCAATAGCATCCTTCTTGAACGGTGATGGTAAATTTTCTTCCTCGGGGCATTGCTTGCGCTGAGCATAGAGAATTTTCCAAAAAGAAATCATACGACGAGGATGGGATTCGAACCCATGCGTGCAGAGCACAATGGATTAGCTGTCCATCGCCTTAACCACTCGGCCACCCCGTCAATAAAAGTACCTTTACCGAACCCACATTTGGAAAACAGTCGTGATGATTCTTAGGCTTCATTTTCTTTCCACATGCAACAGCGCCGTACATCAGACATTGGCTCAGCAGGTCTTGTTTTACATCCAACGTGATGACCCATGCTAATGGCATAAATACTAAACATTCAGTCCTCTCTGCTTCTCATTTATGTTGGCATTTCCCTAGCATTCCCTAAATCTGTCAATTCTGCCTTCTATCTAACTTTTAAAGTAAAACAGGCCACAATTCATGCAAGGCAAATGCATGGATTACATACCTATGGACAAATTATCCATGTCTTTTCCAAAAAGGATCGTCCCAAGCCGATTTCATTTAGAATTGTCACGATGCAAAATGACAGAGAACTGCATGCTGCTGCCAAGTATGTGATGGGACTCGACTTCCTTGCTGTTCTATAGTGGTAGCCACCTGAAACTACATGCTGCATAGGATCTGTTCACACTTAATTTGCCATCTCTGTGACAAATAGCAAAACTTAGAACCACTCCTCAAAATCATCCTACATTTAAAAATTCTTCTCCTGGATCATCCTTGCCATCTTTCTGGTTTTCCACAGTTTTGCTCATGGGCGCTGTGGCTTAGTTGGTTAAAGCGCCTGGTAAGTGAACAGGAGATCCTGAGTTCAACTCTCTTATTCTGCTCAATAATCAGCTTTTTTTCCCAAAAGGGAGATGTTCACTAGCCAATGACATTAAAGATGCTCGTCCCACATCCCTAGAATACTCCACCCGAGTGGCAAAGAGTCAGCTCTGGTTTAGTTTTAACAAGTAGATGGTTGCAACGTTTTGCAAAATGTAGGATGGCATAAGGCACGATAAATTAGAGGTGCCGATTCACTATTGCCTGACTGATACGCTACATAATGCCTGTAAATATGTTTAGAGACTTCAATAGCATCCTTCTTGAACGGTGATGGTAAATTTTCTTCCTCGGGGCATTGCTTGCGCTGAGCATAGAGAATTTTCCAAAAAGAAATCATACGACGAGGATGGGATTCGAACCCATACGTGCAGAGCACAATGGATTAGCTGTCCATCGCCTTAACCACTCGGCCACCCCGTCAACAAAAGTACCTTTACCGAACCCACATTTGGAAAACAGTCGTGATGATTCTTAGGCTTCATTTTCTTTCCACATGCAACAGCGCCGTACATCAGACATTGGCTCAGCAGGTCTTGTTTTACATCCAACGTGATGACCCATGCTAATGGCATAAATACTAAACATTCAGTCCTCTCTGCTTCTCATTTATGTTGGCATTTCCCTAGCATTCCCTAAATCTGTCAATTCTGCCTTCTATCTAACTTTTAAAGTAAAACAGGCCACGATTCATGCAAGGCAAATGCATGGATTACATACCTATGGACAAATTATCCATGTCTTTTCCAAAAAGGATCGTCCCAAGCCGATTTCATTTAGAATTGTCACGATGCAAAATGACAGAGAACTGCATGCTGCTGCCAAGTATGTGATGGGACTCGACTTCCTTGCTGTTCTATAGTGGTAGCCACCTGAAACTACATGCTGCATAGGATCTGTTCACACTTAATTTGCCATCTCTGTGACAAATAGCAAAACTTAGAACCACTCCTCAAAATCATCCTACATTTAAAAATTCTTCTCCTGGATCATCCTTGCCATCTTTCTGGTTTTCCACAGTTTTGCTCATGGGCGCTGTGGCTTAGTTGGTTAAAGCGCCTGTCTAGTAAACAGGAGATCCTGAGTTCAACTCTCAGCAGTGCCTTGTTCTCTTATTCTGCTCAATAATCAGCACTTTTTTTCCAAAAGGGAGATGTTCACTAGCCAATGACATTAAAGATGCTCGTCCCACATCCCTAGAATACTCCACCCGAATGGCAAAGAGTCAGCTCTGGTTTAGTTTTAACAAGTAGATGGTTGCAACGTTTTGCAAAATGTAGGATGGCATAAGGCACGATAAATTAGAGGTGCCGATTCACTATTGCCTGACTGATACGCTACATAATGCCTGTAAATATGTTTAGAGACTTCAATAGCATCCTTCTTGAACGGTGATGGTAAATTTTCTTCCTCGGGGCATTGCTTGCGCTGAGCATAGAGAATTTTCCAAAAAGAAATCATACGACGAGGATGGGATTCGAACCCATGCGTGCAGAGCACAATGGATTAGCTGTCCATCGCCTTAACCACTCGGCCACCCCGTCAATAAAAGTACCTTTACCGAACCCACATTTGGAAAACAGTCGTGATGATTCTTAGGCTTCATTTTCTTTCCACATGCAACAGCGCCGTACATCAGACATTGGCTTAGCAGGTCTTGTTTTACATCCAACGTGATGACCCATGCTAATGGCATAAATACTAAACATTCAGTCCTCTCTGCTTCTCATTTATGTTGGCATTTCCCTAGCATTCCCTAAATCTGTCAATTCTGCCTTCTATCTAACTTTTAAAGTAAAACAGGCCACAATTCATGCAAGGCAAATGCATGGATTACATACCTATGGACAAATAATCCATGTCTTTTCCAAAAAGGATCGTCCCAAGCCGATTTCATTTAGAATTGTCACGATGCAAAATGACAGAGAACTGCATGCTGCTGCCAAGTATGTGATGGGACTCGACTTCCTTGCTGTTCTATAGTGGTAGCCACCTGAAACTACATGCTGCATAGGATCTGTTCACACTTAATTTGCCATCTCTGTGACAAATAGCAAAACTTAGAACCACTCCTCAAAATCATCCTACATTTAAAAATTCTTCTCCTGGATCATCCTTGCCATCTTTCTGGTTTTCCACAGTTTTGCTCATGGGCGCTGTGGCTTAGTTGGTTAAAGCGCCTGTCTAGTAAACGGGAGATACTGAGTTCAACTCTCAGCAGTGCCTTGTTCTCTTATTCTGCTCAATAATCAGCTCTTTTTTCCAAAAGGGAGATGTTCACTAGCCAATGACATTAAAGATGCTCGTCCCACATCCCTAGAATACTCCACCCGAGTGGCAAAGAGTCAGCTCTGGTTTAGTTTTAACAAGTAGATGGTTGCAACGTTTTGCAAAATGTAGGATGGCATAAGGCACGATAAATTGGAGGTGCCGATTCACTATTGCCTGACTGATACGCTACATAATGCCTGTAAATATGTTTAGAGACTTCAATAGCATCCTTCTTGAACGGTGATGGTAAATTTTCTTCCTCGGGGCATTGCTTGCGCTGAGCATAGAGAATTTTCCAAAAAGAAATCATACGACGAGGATGCAGAGCACAATGGATTAGCAGTCCATCGCCTTAACCACTCGGCCACCCCGTCAACAAAAGTACCTTTACCGAACCCACATTTGGAAAACAGTCGTGATGATTCTTAGGCTTCATTTTCTTTCCACATGCAACAGCGCCGTACATCAGACATTGGCTCAGCGGGTCTTGTTTTACATCCAACGTGATGACCCATGCTAATGGCATAAATACTTAACATTCAGTCCTCTCTGCTTCTCATTTATGTTGGCATTTCCCTAGCATTCCCTAAATCTGTCAATTCTGCCTTCTATCTAACTTTTAAAGTAAAACAGGCCACAATTCATGCAAGGCAAATGCATGGATTACATACCTATGGACAAATTATCCATGTCTTTTCCAAAAAGGATCGTCCCAAGCCGATTTCATTTAGAATTGTCACGATGCAAAATGACAGAGAACTGCATGCTGCTGCCAAGTATGTGATGGGACTCGACTTCCTTGCTGTTCTATAGTGGTAGCCACCTGAAACTACATGCTGCATAGGATCTGTTCACACTTAATTTGCCATCTCTGTGACAAATAGCAAAACTTAGAACCACTCCTCAAAATCATCCTACATTTAAAAATTCTTCTCCTGGATCATCCTTGCCATCTTTCTGGTTTTCCACAGTTTTGCTCATGGGCGCTGTGGCTTAGTTGGTTAAAGCGCCTGTCTAGTAAACAGGAGATCCTGAGTTCAACTCTCAGCAGTGCCTTGTTCTCTTATTCTGCTCAATAATCAGCATTTTTTTTCCAAAAGGGAGATGTTCACTAGCCAATGACATTAAAGATGCTCGTCCCACATCCCTAGAATACTCCACCCGAGTGGCAAAGAGTCAGCTCTGGTTTAGTTTTAACAAGTAGATGGTTGCAACGTTTTGCAAAATGTAGGATGGCATAAGGCACGATAAATTAGAGGTGCCGATTCACTATTGCCTGACTGATACGCTACATAATGCCTGTAAATATGTTTAGAGACTTCAATAGCATCCTTCTTGAACGGTGATGGTAAATTTTCTTCCTCGGGGCATTGCTTGCGCTGAGCATAGAGAATTTTCCAAAAAGAAGTCATACGACGAGGATGGGATTCGAACCCATGTGTGCAGAGCACAATGGATTAGCAGTCCATCGCCTTAACCACTCGGCCACGCCGTCAACAAAAGTACCTGTACCGAACCCACATTTGGAAAACAGTCGTGATGATTCTTAGGCTTCATTTTCTTTCCACATGCAACAGCGCCGTACATCAGACATTGGCTCAGCGGGTCTTGTTTTACATCCAACGTGATGACCCATGCTAATGGCATAAATACTTAACATTCAGTCCTCTCTGCTTCTCATTTATGTTGGCATTTCCCTAGCATTCCCTAAATCTGTCAATTCTGCCTTCTATCTAACTTTTAAAGTAAAACAGGCCACAATTCATGCAAGGCAAATGCATGGATTACATACCTATGGACAAATTATCCATGTCTTTTCCAAAAAGGATCGTCCCAAGCCGATTTCATTTAGAATTGTCACGATGCAAAATGACAGAGAACTGCATGCTGCTGCCAAGTATGTGATGGGACTCGACTTCCTTGCTGTTCTATAGTGGTAGCCACCTGAAACTACATGCTGCATAGGATCTGTTCACACTTAATTTGCCATCTCTGTGACAAATAGCAAAACTTAGAACCACTCCTCAAAATCATCCTACATTTAAAAATTCTTCTCCTGGATCATCCTTGCCATCTTTCTGGTTTTCCACAGTTTTGCTCATGGGCGCTGTGGCTTAGTTGGTTAAAGCGCCTGTCTAGTAAACAGGAGATCCTGAGTTCAACTCTCAGCAGTGCCTTGTTCTCTTATTCTGCTCAATAATCAGCTTTTTTTTCCAAAAGGGAGATGTTCACTAGCCAATGACATTAAAGATGCTCGTCCCACATCCCTAGAATACTCCACCCGAGTGGCAAAGAGTCAGCTCTGGTTTAGTTTTAACAAGTAGATGGTTGCAACGTTTTGCAAAATGTAGGATGGCATAAGGCACGATAAATTAGAGGTGCCGATTCACTATTGCCTGACTGATACGCTACATAATGCCTATAAATATTTTTAGAGACTTCAATAGCATCCTTCTTGAACGGTGATGGTAAATTTTCTTCCTCGGGGCATTGCTTGCGCTGAGCATAGAGAATTTTCCAAAAAGAAGTCATACGACGAGGATGGGATTCGAACCCATGTGTGCAGAGCACAATGGATTAGCAGTCCATCGCCTTAACCACTCGGCCACGCCATCAACAAAAGTACCTGTACCGAACCCACATTTGGAAAACAGTCGTGATGATTCTTAGGCTTCATTTTCTTTCCACATGCAACAGCGCCGTACATCAGACATTGGCTCAGCGGGTCTTGTTTTACATCCAACGTGATGACCCATGCTAATGGCATAAATACTTAACATTCAGTCCTCTCTGCTTCTCATTTATGTTGGCATTTCCCTAGCATTCCCTAAATCTGTCAATTCTGCCTTCTATCTAACTTTTAAAGTAAAACAGGCCACAATTCATGCAAGGCAAATGCATGGATTACATACCTATGGACAAATTATCCATGTCTTTTCCAAAAAGGATCGTCCCAAGCCGATTTCATTTAGAATTGTCACGATGCAAAATGACAGAGAACTGCATGCTGCTGCCAAGTATGTGATGGGACTCGACTTCCTTGCTGTTCTATAGTGGTAGCCACCTGAAACTACATGCTGCATAGGATCTGTTCACACTTAATTTGCCATCTCTGTGACAAATAGCAAAACTTAGAACCACTCCTCAAAATCATCCTACATTTAAAAATTCTTCTCCTGGATCATCCTTGCCATCTTTCTGGTTTTCCACAGTTTTGCTCATGGGCGCTGTGGCTTAGTTGGTTAAAGCGCCTGTCTAGTAAACAGGAGATCCTGAGTTCAACTCTCAGCAGTGCCTTGTTCTCTTATTCTGCTCAATAATCAGCTTTTTTTTCCAAAAGGGAGATGTTCACTAGCCAATGACATTAAAGATGCTCGTCCCACATCCCTAGAATACTCCACCCGAGTGGCAAAGAGTCAGCTCTGGTTTAGTTTTAACAAGTAGATGGTTGCAACGTTTTGCAAAATGTAGGATGGCATAAGGCACGATAAATTAGAGGTGCCGATTCACTATTGCCTGACTGATACGCTACATAATGCCTATAAATATTTTTAGAGACTTCAATAGCATCCTTCTTGAACGGTGATGGTAAATTTTCTTCCTCGGGGCATTGCTTGCGCTGAGCATAGAGAATTTTCCAAAAAGGAATCATACGACGAGGATGGGATTCGAACCCATGCGTGCAGAGCACAATGGATTAGCAGTCCATCGCCTTAACCACTCGGCCACCCCGTCAACAAAAGTACCTTTACCGAACCCACATTTGGAAAACAGTCGTGATGATTCTTAGGCTTCATTTTCTTTCCACATGCAACAGCGCCGTACATCAGACATTGGCTCAGCGGGTCTTGTTTTACATCCAACGTGATGACCCATGCTAATGGCATAAATACTTAACATTCAGTCCTCTCTGCTTCTCATTTATGTTGGCATTTCCCTAGCATTCCCTAAATCTGTCAATTCTGCCTTCTATCTAACTTTTAAAGTAAAACAGGCCACAATTCATGCAAGGCAAATGCATGGATTACATACCTATGGACAAATTATCCATGTCTTTTCCAAAAAGGATCGTCCCAAGCCGATTTCATTTAGAATTGTCACGATGCAAAATGACAGAGAACTGCATGCTGCTGCCAAGTATGTGATGGGACTCGACTTCCTTGCTGTTCTATAGTGGTAGCCACCTGAAACTACATGCTGCATAGGATCTGTTCACACTTAATTTGCCATCTCTGTGACAAATAGCAAAACTTAGAACCACTCCTCAAAATCATCCTACATTTAAAAATTCTTCTCCTGGATCATCCTTGCCATCTTTCTGGTTTTCCACAGTTTTGCTCATGGGCGCTGTGGCTTAGTTGGTTAAAGCGCCTGTCTAGTAAACAGGAGATCCTGAGTTCAACTCTCAGCAGTGCCTTGTTCTCTTATTCTGCTCAATAATCAGCTTTTTTTTCCAAAAGGGAGATGTTCACTAGCCAATGACATTAAAGATGCTCGTCCCACATCCCTAGAATACTCCACCCGAGTGGCAAAGAGTCAGCTCTGGTTTAGTTTTAACAAGTAGATGGTTGCAACGTTTTGCAAAATGTAGGATGGCATAAGGCACGATAAATTAGAGGTGCCGATTCACTATTGCCTGACTGATACGCTACATAATGCCTATAAATATTTTTAGAGACTTCAATAGCATCCTTCTTGAACGGTGATGGTAAATTTTCTTCCTCGGGGCATTGCTTGCGCTGAGCATAGAGAATTTTCCAAAAAGGAATCATACGACGAGGATGGGATTCGAACCCATGCGTGCAGAGCACAATGGATTAGCAGTCCATCGCCTTAACCACTCGGCCACCCCGTCAACAAAAGTACCTTTACCGAACCCACATTTGGAAAACAGTCGTGATGATTCTTAGGCTTCATTTTCTTTCCACATGCAACAGCGCCGTACATCAGACATTGGCTCAGCGGGTCTTGTTTTACATCCAACGTGATGACCCATGCTAATGGCATAAATACTTAACATTCAGTCCTCTCTGCTTCTCATTTATGTTGGCATTTCCCTAGCATTCCCTAAATCTGTCAATTCTGCCTTCTATCTAACTTTTAAAGTAAAACAGGCCACAATTCATGCAAGGCAAATGCATGGATTACATACCTATGGACAAATTATCCATGTCTTTTCCAAAAAGGATCGTCCCAAGCCGATTTCATTTAGAATTGTCACGATGCAAAATGACAGAGAACTGCATGCTGCTGCCAAGTATGTGATGGGACTCGACTTCCTTGCTGTTCTATAGTGGTAGCCACCTGAAACTACATGCTGCATAGGATCTGTTCACACTTAATTTGCCATCTCTGTGACAAATAGCAAAACTTAGAACCACTCCTCAAAATCATCCTACATTTAAAAATTCTTCTCCTGGATCATCCTTGCCATCTTTCTGGTTTTCCACAGTTTTGCTCATGGGCGCTGTGGCTTAGTTGGTTAAAGCGCCTGTCTAGTAAACAGGAGATCCTGAGTTCAACTCTCAGCAGTGCCTTGTTCTCTTATTCTGCTCAATAATCAGCATTTTTTTTCCAAAAGGGAGATGTTCACTAGCCAATGACATTAAAGATGCTCGTCCCACATCCCTAGAATACTCCACCCGAGTGGCAAAGAGTCAGCTCTGGTTTAGTTTTAACAAGTAGATGGTTGCAACGTTTTGCAAAATGTAGGATGGCATAAGGCACGATAAATTAGAGGTGCCGATTCACTATTGCCTGACTGATACGCTACATAATGCCTGTAAATATGTTTAGAGACTTCAATAGCATCCTTCTTGAACGGTGATGGTAAATTTTCTTCCTCGGGGCATTGCTTGCGCTGAGCATAGAGAATTTTCCAAAAAGAAATCATACGACGAGGATGGGATTCGAACCCATGTGTGCAGAGCACAATGGATTAGCAGTCCATCGCCTTAACCACTCGGCCACCCCGTCAACAAAAGTACCTTTACCGAACCCACATTTGGAAAACAGTCGTGATGATTCTTAGGCTTCATTTTCTTTCCACATGCAACAGCGCCGTACATCAGACATTGGCTCAGCGGGTCTTGTTTTACATCCAACGTGATGACCCATGCTAATGGCATAAATACTTAACATTCAGTCCTCTCTGCTTCTCATTTATGTTGCCATTTCCCTAGCATTCCCTAAATCTGTCAATTCTGCCTTCTATCTAACTTTTAAAGTAAAACAGGCCACAATTCATGCAAGGCAAATGCATGGATTACATACCTATGGACAAATTATCCATGTCTTTTCCAAAAAGGATCGTCCCAAGCCGATTTCATTTAGAATTGTCACGATGCAAAATGACAGAGAACTGCATGCTGCTGCCAAGTATGTGATGGGACTCGACTTCCTTGCTGTTCTATAGTGGTAGCCACCTGAAACTACATGCTGCATAGGATCTGTTCACACTTAATTTGCCATCTCTGTGACAAATAGCAAAACTTAGAACCACTCCTCAAAATCATCCTACATTTAAAAATTCTTCTCCTGGATCATCCTTGCCATCTTTCTGGTTTTCCACAGTTTTGCTCATGGGCGCTGTGGCTTAGTTGGTTAAAGCGCCTGTCTAGTAAACAGGAGATCCTGAGTTCAACTCTCAGCAGTGCCTTGTTCTCTTATTCTGCTCAATAATCAGCATTTTTTTTCCAAAAGGGAGATGTTCACTAGCCAATGACATTAAAGATGCTCGTCCCACATCCCTAGAATACTCCACCCGAGTGGCAAAGAGTCAGCTCTGGTTTAGTTTTAACAAGTAGATGGTTGCAACGTTTTGCAAAATGTAGGATGGCATAAGGCACGATAAATTAGAGGTGCCGATTCACTATTGCCTGACTGATACGCTACATAATGCCTGTAAATATGTTTAGAGACTTCAATAGCATCCTTCTTGAACGGTGATGGTAAATTTTCTTCCTCGGGGCATTGCTTGCGCTGAGCATAGAGAATTTTCCAAAAAGAAGTCATACGACGAGGATGGGATTCGAACCCATGTGTGCAGAGCACAATGGATTAGCAGTCCATCGCCTTAACCACTCGGCCACGCCGTCAACAAAAGTACCTGTACCGAACCCACATTTGGAAAACAGTCGTGATGATTCTTAGGCTTCATTTTCTTTCCACATGCAACAGCGCCGTACATCAGACATTGGCTCAGCGGGTCTTGTTTTACATCCAACGTGATGACCCATGCTAATGGCATAAATACTTAACATTCAGTCCTCTCTGCTTCTCATTTATGTTGGCATTTCCCTAGCATTCCCTAAATCTGTCAATTCTGCCTTCTATCTAACTTTTAAAGTAAAACAGGCCACAATTCATGCAAGGCAAATGCATGGATTACATACCTATGGACAAATTATCCATGTCTTTTCCAAAAAGGATCGTCCCAAGCCGATTTCATTTAGAATTGTCACGATGCAAAATGACAGAGAACTGCATGCTGCTGCCAAGTATGTGATGGGACTCGACTTCCTTGCTGTTCTATAGTGGTAGCCACCTGAAACTACATGCTGCATAGGATCTGTTCACACTTAATTTGCCATCTCTGTGACAAATAGCAAAACTTAGAACCACTCCTCAAAATCATCCTACATTTAAAAATTCTTCTCCTGGATCATCCTTGCCATCTTTCTGGTTTTCCACAGTTTTGCTCATGGGCGCTGTGGCTTAGTTGGTTAAAGCGCCTGTCTAGTAAACAGGAGATCCTGAGTTCAACTCTCAGCAGTGCCTTGTTCTCTTATTCTGCTCAATAATCAGCATTTTTTTTCCAAAAGGGAGATGTTCACTAGCCAATGACATTAAAGATGCTCGTCCCACATCCCTAGAATACTCCACCCGAGTGGCAAAGAGTCAGCTCTGGTTTAGTTTTAACAAGTAGATGGTTGCAACGTTTTGCAAAATGTAGGATGGCATAAGGCACGATAAATTAGAGGTGCCGATTCACTATTGCCTGACTGATACGCTACATAATGCCTGTAAATATGTTTAGAGACTTCAATAGCATCCTTCTTGAACGGTGATGGTAAATTTTCTTCCTCGGGGCATTGCTTGCGCTGAGCATAGAGAATTTTCCAAAAAGAAGTCATACGACGAGGATGGGATTCGAACCCATGTGTGCAGAGCACAATGGATTAGCAGTCCATCGCCTTAACCACTCGGCCACGCCGTCAACAAAAGTACCTGTACCGAACCCACATTTGGAAAACAGTCGTGATGATTCTTAGGCTTCATTTTCTTTCCACATGCAACAGCGCCGTACATCAGACATTGGCTCAGCGGGTCTTGTTTTACATCCAACGTGATGACCCATGCTAATGGCATAAATACTTAACATTCAGTCCTCTCTGCTTCTCATTTATGTTGGCATTTCCCTAGCATTCCCTAAATCTGTCAATTCTGCCTTCTATCTAACTTTTAAAGTAAAACAGGCCACAATTCATGCAAGGCAAATGCATGGATTACATACCTATGGACAAATTATCCATGTCTTTTCCAAAAAGGATCGTCCCAAGCCGATTTCATTTAGAATTGTCACGATGCAAAATGACAGAGAACTGCATGCTGCTGCCAAGTATGTGATGGGACTCGACTTCCTTGCTGTTCTATAGTGGTAGCCACCTGAAACTACATGCTGCATAGGATCTGTTCACACTTAATTTGCCATCTCTGTGACAAATAGCAAAACTTAGAACCACTCCTCAAAATCATCCTACATTTAAAAATTCTTCTCCTGGATCATCCTTGCCATCTTTCTGGTTTTCCACAGTTTTGCTCATGGGCGCTGTGGCTTAGTTGGTTAAAGCGCCTGTCTAGTAAACAGGAGATCCTGAGTTCAACTCTCAGCAGTGCCTTGTTCTCTTATTCTGCTCAATAATCAGCTTTTTTTTCCAAAAGGGAGATGTTCACTAGCCAATGACATTAAAGATGCTCGTCCCACATCCCTAGAATACTCCACCCGAGTGGCAAAGAGTCAGCTCTGGTTTAGTTTTAACAAGTAGATGGTTGCAACGTTTTGCAAAATGTAGGATGGCATAAGGCACGATAAATTAGAGGTGCCGATTCACTATTGCCTGACTGATACGCTACATAATGCCTATAAATATTTTTAGAGACTTCAATAGCATCCTTCTTGAACGGTGATGGTAAATTTTCTTCCTCGGGGCATTGCTTGCGCTGAGCATAGAGAATTTTCCAAAAAGAAGTCATACGACGAGGATGGGATTCGAACCCATGTGTGCAGAGCACAATGGATTAGCAGTCCATCGCCTTAACCACTCGGCCACGCCATCAACAAAAGTACTTGTACCGAACCCACATTTGGAAAACAGTCGTGATGATTCTTAGGCTTCATTTTCTTTCCACATGCAACAGCGCCGTACATCAGACATTGGCTCAGCGGGTCTTGTTTTACATCCAACGTGATGACCCATGCTAATGGCATAAATACTTAACATTCAGTCCTCTCTGCTTCTCATTTATGTTGGCATTTCCCTAGCATTCCCTAAATCTGTCAATTCTGCCTTCTATCTAACTTTTAAAGTAAAACAGGCCACAATTCATGCAAGGCAAATGCATGGATTACATACCTATGGACAAATTATCCATGTCTTTTCCAAAAAGGATCGTCCCAAGCCGACTTCATTTAGAATTGTCACGATGCAAAATGACAGAGAACTGCATGCTGCTGCCAAGTATGTGATGGGACTCGACTTCCTTGCTGTTCTATAGTGGTAGCCACCTGAAACTACATGCTGCATAGGATCTGTTCACACTTAATTTGCCATCTCTGTGACAAATAGCAAAACTTAGAACCACTCCTCAAAATCATCCTACATTTAAAAATTCTTCTCCTGGATCATCCTTGCCATCTTTCTGGTTTTCCACAGTTTTGCTCATGGGCGCTGTGGCTTAGTTGGTTAAAGCGCCTGTCTAGTAAACGGGAGATCCTGAGTTCAACTCTCAGCAGTGCCTTGTTCTCTTATTCTGCTCAATAATCAGCTTTTTTTTCCAAAAGGGAGATGTTCACTAGCCAATGACATTAAAGATGCTCGTCCCACATCCCTAGAATACTCCACCCGAGTGGCAAAGAGTCAGCTCTGGTTTAGTTTTAACAAGTAGATGGTTGCAACGTTTTGCAAAATGTAGGATGGCATAAGGCACGATAAATTAGAGGTGCCGATTCACTATTGCCTGACTGATACGCTACATAATGCCTATAAATATTTTTAGAGACTTCAATAGCATCCTTCTTGAACGGTGATGGTAAATTTTCTTCCTCGGGGCATTGCTTGCGCTGAGCATAGAGAATTTTCCAAAAAGGAATCATACGACGAGGATGGGATTCGAACCCATGCGTGCAGAGCACAATGGATTAGCAGTCCATCGCCTTAACCACTCGGCCACCCCGTCAACAAAAGTACCTTTACCGAACCCACATTTGGAAAACAGTCGTGATGATTCTTAGGCTTCATTTTCTTTCCACATGCAACAGCGCCGTACATCAGACATTGGCTCAGCAGGTCTTGTTTTACATCCAACGTGATGACCCATGCTAATGGCATAAATACTAAACATTCAGTCCTCTCTGCTTCTCATTTATGTTGGCATTTCCCTAGCATTCCCTAAATCTGTCAATTCTGCCTTCTATCTAACTTTTAAAGTAAAACAGGCCACAATTCATGCAAGGCAAATGCATGGATTACATACCTATGGACAAATTATCCATGTCTTTTCCAAAAAGGATCGTCCCAAGCCGATTTCATTAAGAATTGTCACGATGCAAAATGACAGTGAACTGCATGCTGCTGCCAAGTATGTGATGGGACTCGACTTCCTTGCTGTTCTATAGTGGTAGCCACCTGAAACTACATGCTGCATAGGATCTGTTCACACTTAATTTGCCATCTCTGTGACAAATAGCAAAACTTAGAACCACTCCTCAAAATCATCCTACATTTAAAAATTCTTCTCCTGGATCATCCTTGCCATCTTTCTGGTTTTCCACAGTTTTGCTCATGGGCGCTGTGGCTTAGTTGGTTAAAGCGCCTGTCTAGTAAACGGGAGATCCTGAGTTCAACTCTCAGCAGTGCCTTGTTCTCTTATTCTGCTCAATAATCAGCTCTTTTTTCCAAAAGGGAGATGTTCACTAGCCAATGACATTAAAGATGCTCGTCCCACATCCCTAGAATACTCCACCCGAGTGGCAAAGAGTCAGCTCTGGTTTAGTTTTAACAAGTAGATGGTTGCAACGTTTTGCAAAATGTAGGATGGCATAAGGCACGATAAATTAGAGGTGCCGATTCACTATTGCCTGACTGATACGCTACATAATGCCTGTAAATATGTTTAGAGACTTCAATAGCATCCTTCTTGAACGGTGATGGTAAATTTTCTTCCTCGGGGCATTGCTTGCGCTGAGCATAGAGAATTTTCCAAAAAGAAATCATACGACGAGGATGGGATTCGAACCCATGCGTGCAGAGCACAATGGATTAGCTGTCCATCGCCTTAACCACTCGGCCACCCCGTCAACAAAAGTACCTTTACCGAACCCACATTTGGAAAACAGTCGTGATGATTCTTAGGCTTCATTTTCTTTCCACATGCAACAGCGCCGTACATCAGACATTGGCTCAGCAGGTCTTGTTTTACATCCAACGTGATGACCCATGCTAATGGCATAAATACTAAACATTCAGTCCTCTCTGCTTCTCATTTATGTTGGCATTTCCCTAGCATTCCCTAAATCTGTCAATTCTGCCTTCTATCTAACTTTTAAAGTAAAACAGGCCACAATTCATGCAAGGCAAATGCATGGATTACATACCTATGGACAAATTATCCATGTCTTTTCCAAAAAGGATCGTCCCAAGCCGATTTCATTTAGAATTGTCACGATGCAAAATGACAGAGAACTGCATGCTGCTGCCAAGTATGTGATGGGACTCGACTTCCTTGCTGTTCTATAGTGGTAGCCACCTGAAACTACATGCTGCATAGGATCTGTTCACACTTAATTTGCCATCTCTGTGACAAATAGCAAAACTTAGAACCACTCCTCAAAATCATCCTACATTTAAAAATTCTTCTCCTGGATCATCCTTGCCATCTTTCTGGTTTTCCACAGTTTTGCTCATGGGCGCTGTGGCTTAGTTGGTTAAAGCGCCTGTCTAGTAAACAGGAGATCCTGAGTTCAACTCTCAGCAGTGCCTTGTTCTCTTATTCTGCTCAATAATCAGCATTTTTTTTCCAAAAGGGAGATGTTCACTAGCCAATGACATTAAAGATGCTCGTCCCACATCCCTAGAATACTCCACCCGAGTGGCAAAGAGTCAGCTCTGGTTTAGTTTTAACAAGTAGATGGTTGCAACGTTTTGCAAAATGTAGGATGGCATAAGGCACGATAAATTAGAGGTGCCGATTCACTATTGCCTGACTGATACGCTACATAATGCCTGTAAATATGTTTAGAGACTTCAATAGCATCCTTCTTGAACGGTGATGGTAAATTTTCTTCCTCGGGGCATTGCTTGCGCTGAGCATAGAGAATTTTCCAAAAAGAAATCATACGACGAGGATGGGATTCGAACCCATGTGTGCAGAGCACAATGGATTAGCAGTCCATCGCCTTAACCACTCGGCCACGCCGTCAACAAAAGTACCTGTACCGAACCCACATTTGGAAAACAGTCGTGATGATTCTTAGGCTTCATTTTCTTTCCACATGCAACAGCGCCGTACATCAGACATTGGCTCAGCAGGTCTTGTTTTACATCCAACGTGATGACCCATGCTAATGGCATAAATACTAAACATTCAGTCCTCTCTGCTTCTCATTTATGTTGGCATTTCCCTAGCATTCCCTAAATCTGTCAATTCTGCCTTCTATCTAACTTTTAAAGTAAAACAGGCCACAATTCATGCAAGGCAAATGCATGGATTACATACCTATGGACAAATTATCCATGTCTTTTCCAAAAAGGATCGTCCCAAGCCGATTTCATTTAGAATTGTCACGATGCAAAATGACAGAGAACTGCATGCTGCTGCCAAGTATGTGATGGGACTCGACTTCCTTGCTGTTCTATAGTGGTAGCCACCTGAAACTACATGCTGCATAGGATCTGTTCACACTTAATTTGCCATCTCTGTGACAAATAGCAAAACTTAGAACCACTCCTCAAAATCATCCTACATTTAAAAATTCTTCTCCTGGATCATCCTTGCCATCTTTCTGGTTTTCCACAGTTTTGCTCATGGGCGCTGTGGCTTAGTTGGTTAAAGCGCCTGTCTAGTAAACAGGAGATCCTGAGTTCAACTCTCAGCAGTGCCTTGTTCTCTTATTCTGCTCAATAATCAGCATTTTTTTTCCAAAAGGGAGATGTTCACTAGCCAATGACATTAAAGATGCTCGTCCCACATCCCTAGAATACTCCACCCGAGTGGCAAAGAGTCAGCTCTGGTTTAGTTTTAACAAGTAGATGGTTGCAACGTTTTGCAAAATGTAGGATGGCATAAGGCACGATAAATTAGAGGTGCCGATTCACTATTGCCTGACTGATACGCTACATAATGCCTGTAAATATGTTTAGAGACTTCAATAGCATCCTTCTTGAACGGTGATGGTAAATTTTCTTCCTCGGGGCATTGCTTGCGCTGAGCATAGAGAATTTTCCAAAAAGAAATCATACGACGAGGATGGGATTCGAACCCATGTGTGCAGAGCACAATGGATTAGCAGTCCATCGCCTTAACCACTCGGCCACGCCGTCAACAAAAGTACCTGTACCGAACCCACATTTGGAAAACAGTTGTGATGATTCTTAGGCTTCATTTTCTTTCCACATGCAACAGCGCCGTACATCAGACATTGGCTCAGCGGGTCTTGTTTTACATCCAACGTGATGACCCATGCTAATGGCATAAATACTTAACATTCAGTCCTCTCTGCTTCTCATTTATGTTGGCATTTCCCTAGCATTCCCTAAATCTGTCAATTCTGCCTTCTATCTAACTTTTAAAGTAAAACAGGCCACAATTCATGCAAGGCAAATGCATGGATTACATACCTATGGACAAATTATCCATGTCTTTTCCAAAAAGGATCGTCCCAAGCCGATTTCATTTAGAATTGTCACGATGCAAAATGACAGAGAACTGCATGCTGCTGCCAAGTATGTGATGGGACTCGACTTCCTTGCTGTTCTATAGTGGTAGCCACCTGAAACTACATGCTGCATAGGATCTGTTCACACTTAATTTGCCATCTCTGTGACAAATAGCAAAACTTAGAACCACTCCTCAAAATCATCCTACATTTAAAAATTCTTCTCCTGGATCATCCTTGCCATCTTTCTGGTTTTCCACAGTTTTGCTCATGGGCGCTGTGGCTTAGTTGGTTAAAGCGCCTGTCTAGTAAACAGGAGATCCTGAGTTCAACTCTCAGCAGTGCCTTGTTCTCTTATTCTGCTCAATAATCAGCTTTTTTTTCCAAAAGGGAGATGTTCACTAGCCAATGACATTAAAGATGCTCGTCCCACATCCCTAGAATACTCCACCTGAGTGGCAAAGAGTCAGCTCTGGTTTAGTTTTAACAAGTAGATGGTTGCAACGTTTTGCAAAATGTAGGATGGCATAAGGCACGATAAATTAGAGGTGCCGATTCACTATTGCCTGACTGATACGCTACATAATGCCTATAAATATTTTTAGAGACTTCAATAGCATCCTTCTTGAACGGTGATGGTAAATTTTCTTCCTCGGGGCATTGCTTGCGCTGAGCATAGAGAATTTTCCAAAAAGGAATCATACGACGAGGATGGGATTCGAACCCATGCGTGCAGAGCACAATGGATTAGCAGTCCATCGCCTTAACCACTCGGCCACCCCGATGAAGTACATTTACCGAACAACAAAAGTACCTTTACCGAATCTACATTTGGAAAACAGTCATGATGATTCTTAGGCTTCATTTTCTTTCCACATGCAACAGCGCCGTACATCAGACATTGGCTCAGCAGGTCTTGTTTTACATCCAACGTGATGACCCATGCTAATGGCATAAATACTAAACATTCAGTCCTCTCTGCTTCTCATTTATGTTGGCATTTCCCTAGCATTCCCTAAATCTGTCAATTCTGCCTTCTATCTAACTTTTAAAGTAAAACAGGCCACAATTCATGCAAGGCAAATGCATGGATTACATACCTATGGACAAATTATCCATGTCTTTTCCAAAAAGGATCGTCCCAAGCCGATTTCATTTAGAATTGTCACGATGCAAAATGACAGAGAACTGCATGCTGCTGCCAAGTATGTGATGGGACTCGACTTCCTTGCTGTTCTATAGTGGTAGCCACCTGAAACTACATGCTGCATAGGATCTGTTCACACTTAATTTGCCATCTCTGTGACAAATAGCAAAACTTAGAACCACTCCTCAAAATCATCCTACATTTAAAAATTCTTCTCCTGGATCATCCTTGCCATCTTTCTGGTTTTCCACAGTTTTGCTCATGGGCGCTGTGGCTTAGTTGGTTAAAGCGCCTGGTAAGTGAACAGGAGATCCTGAGTTCAACTCTCAGCAGTGCCTTGTTCTCTTATTCTGCTCAATAATCAGCTTTTTTTTCCAAAAGGGAGATGTTCACTAGCCAATGACATTAAAGATGCTCGTCCCACATCCCTAGAATACTCCACCCGAGTGGCAAAGAGTCAGCTCTGGTTTAGTTTTAACAAGTAGATGGTTGCAACGTTTTGCAAAATGTAGGATGGCATAAGGCACGATAAATTAGAGGTGTCGATTCACTATTGCCTGACTGATACGCTACATAATGCCTGTAAATATGTTTAGAGACTTCAATAGCATCCTTCTTGAACGGTGATGGTAAATTTTCTTCCTCGGGGCATTGCTTGCGCTGAGCATAGAGAATTTTCCAAAAAGAAATCATGCGACGAGGATGGGATTCGAACCCATGCGTGCAGAGCACAATGGATTAGCTGTCCATCGCCTTAACCACTCGGCCACCCCATCAACAAAAGTACCTTTACCGAACCCACATTTGGAAAACAGTCGTGATGATTCTTAGGCTTCATTGTCTTTCCACATGCAACAGCGCCGTACATCAGACATTGGCTCAGCAGGTCTTGTTTTACATCCAACGTGATGACCCATGCTAATGGCATAAATACTAAACATTCAGTCCTCTCTGCTTCTCATTTATGTTGGCATTTCCCTAGCATTCCCTAAATCTGTCAATTCTGCCTTCTATCTAACTTTTAAAGTAAAACAGGCCACAATTCATGCAAGGCAAATGCATGGATTACATACCTATGGACAAATTATCCATGTCTTTTCCAAAAAGGATCGTCCCAAGCCGATTTCATTTAGAATTGTCACGATGCAAAATGACAGAGAACTGCATGCTGCTGCCAAGTATGTGATGGGACTCGACTTCCTTGCTGTTCTATAGTGGTAGCCACCTGAAACTACATGCTGCATAGGATCTGTTCACACTTAATTTGCCATCTCTGTGACAAATAGCAAAACTTAGAACCACTCCTCAAAATCATCCTACATTTAAAAATTCTTCTCCTGGATCATCCTTGCCATCTTTCTGGTTTTCCACAGTTTTGCTCATGGGCGCTGTGGCTTAGTTGGTTTTAAGCGCCTGGTAAGTGAACAGGAGATCCTGAGTTCAACTCTCAGCAGTGCCTTGTTCTCTTATTCTGCTCAATAATCAGCTTTTTTTCCCAAAAGGGAGATGTTCACTAGCCAATGACATTAAAGATGCTCGTCCCACATCCCTAGAATACTCCACCCGAGTGGCAAAGAGTCAGCTCTGGTTTAGTTTTAACAAGTAGATGGTTGCAACGTTTTGCAAAATGTAGGATGGCATAAGGCACGATAAATTAGAGGTGCCGATTCACTATTGCCTGACTGATACGCTACATAATGCCTGTAAATATGTTTAGAGACTTCAATAGCATCCTTCTTGAACGGTGATGGTAAATTTTCTTCCTCGGGGCATTGCTTGCGCTGAGCATAGAGAATTTTCCAAAAAGAAATCATACGACGAGGATGGGATTCGAACCCATACGTGCAGAGCACAATGGATTAGCTGTCCATCGCCTTAACCACTCGGCCACCCCGTCAACAAAAGTACCTTTACCGAACCCACATTTGGAAAACAGTCGTGATGATTCTTAGGCTTCATTTTCTTTCCACATGCAACAGCGCCGTACATCAGACATTGGCTCAGCAGGTCTTGTTTTACATCCAACGTGATGACCCATGCTAATGGCATAAATACTAAACATTCAGTCCTCTCTGCTTCTCATTTATGTTGGCATTTCCCTAGCATTCCCTAAATCTGTCAATTCTGCCTTCTATCTAACTTTTAAAGTAAAACAGGCCACGATTCATGCAAGGCAAATGCATGGATTACATACCTATGGACAAATTATCCATGTCTTTTCCAAAAAGGATCGTCCCAAGCCGATTTCATTTAGAATTGTCACGATGCAAAATGACAGAGAACTGCATGCTGCTGCCAAGTATGTGATGGGACTCGACTTCCTTGCTGTTCTATAGTGGTAGCCACCTGAAACTACATGCTGCATAGGATCTGTTCACACTTAATTTGCCATCTCTGTGACAAATAGCAAAACTTAGAACCACTCCTCAAAATCATCCTACATTTAAAAATTCTTCTCCTGGATCATCCTTGCCATCTTTCTGGTTTTCCACAGTTTTGCTCATGGGCGCTGTGGCTTAGTTGGTTAAAGCGCCTGGTAAGTGAACAGGAGATCCTGAGTTCAACTCTCTTATTCTGCTCAATAATCAGCTTTTTTTCCCAAAAGGGAGATGTTCACTAGCCAATGACATTAAAGATGCTCGTCCCACATCCCTAGAATACTCCACCCGAGTGGCAAAGAGTCAGCTCTGGTTTAGTTTTAACAAGTAGATGGTTGCAACGTTTTGCAAAATGTAGGATGGCATAAGGCACGATAAATTAGAGGTGCCGATTCACTATTGCCTGACTGATACGCTACATAATGCCTGTAAATATGTTTAGAGACTTCAATAGCATCCTTCTTGAACGGTGATGGTAAATTTTCTTCCTCGGGGCATTGCTTGCGCTGAGCATAGAGAATTTTCCAAAAAGAAATCACACGACGAGGATGGGATTCGAACCCATACGTGCAGAGCACAATGGATTAGCTGTCCATCGCCTTAACCACTCGGCCACCCCGTCAACAAAAGTACCTTTACCGAACCCACATTTGGAAAACAGTCGTGATGATTCTTAGGCTTCATTTTCTTTCCACATGCAACAGCGCCGTACATCAGACATTGGCTCAGCAGGTCTTGTTTTACATCCAACGTGATGACCCATGCTAATGGCATAAATACTAAACATTCAGTCCTCTCTGCTTCTCATTTATGTTGGCATTTCCCTAGCATTCCCTAAATCTGTCAATTCTGCCTTCTATCTAACTTTTAAAGTAAAACAGGCCACGATTCATGCAAGGCAAATGCATGGATTACATACCTATGGACAAATTATCCATGTCTTTTCCAAAAAGGATCGTCCCAAGCCGATTTCATTTAGAATTGTCACGATGCAAAATGACAGAGAACTGCATGCTGCTGCCAAGTATGTGATGGGACTCGACTTCCTTGCTGTTCTATAGTGGTAGCCACCTGAAACTACATGCTGCATAGGATCTGTTCACACTTAATTTGCCATCTCTGTGACAAATAGCAAAACTTAGAACCACTCCTCAAAATCATCCTACATTTAAAAATTCTTCTCCTGGATCATCCTTGCCATCTTTCTGGTTTTCCACAGTTTTGCTCATGGGCGCTGTGGCTTAGTTGGTTAAAGCGCCTGGTAAGTGAACAGGAGATCCTGAGTTCAACTCTCAGCAGTGCCTTGTTCTCTTATTCTGCTCAATAATCAGCTTTTTTTTCCAAAAGGGAGATGTTCACTAGCCAATGACATTAAAGATGCTCGTCCCACATCCCTAGAATACTCCACCCGAGTGGCAAAGAGTCAGCTCTGGTTTAGTTTTAACAAGTAGATGGTTGCAACGTTTTGCAAAATGTAGGATGGCATAAGGCACGATAAATTAGAGGTGTCGATTCACTATTGCCTGACTGATACGCTACATAATGCCTGTAAATATGTTTAGAGACTTCAATAGCATCCTTCTTGAACGGTGATGGTAAATTTTCTTCCTCGGGGCATTGCTTGCGCTGAGCATAGAGAATTTTCCAAAAAGAAATCATGCGACGAGGATGGGATTCGAACCCATGCGTGCAGAGCACAATGGATTAGCTGTCCATCGCCTTAACCACTCGGCCACCCCATCAACAAAAGTACCTTTACCGAACCCACATTTGGAAAACAGTCGTGATGATTCTTAGGCTTCATTGTCTTTCCACATGCAACAGCGCCGTACATCAGACATTGGCTCAGCAGGTCTTGTTTTACATCCAACGTGATGACCCATGCTAATGGCATAAATACTAAACATTCAGTCCTCTCTGCTTCTCATTTATGTTGGCATTTCCCTAGCATTCCCTAAATCTGTCAATTCTGCCTTCTATCTAACTTTTAAAGTAAAACAGGCCACAATTCATGCAAGGCAAATGCATGGATTACATACCTATGGACAAATTATCCATGTCTTTTCCAAAAAGGATCGTCCCAAGCCGATTTCATTTAGAATTGTCACGATGCAAAATGACAGAGAACTGCATGCTGCTGCCAAGTATGTGATGGGACTCGACTTCCTTGCTGTTCTATAGTGGTAGCCACCTGAAACTACATGCTGCATAGGATCTGTTCACACTTAATTTGCCATCTCTGTGACAAATAGCAAAACTTAGAACCACTCCTCAAAATCATCCTACATTTAAAAATTCTTCTCCTGGATCATCCTTGCCATCTTTCTGGTTTTCCACAGTTTTGCTCATGGGCGCTGTGGCTTAGTTGGTTTTAAGCGCCTGGTAAGTGAACAGGAGATCCTGAGTTCAACTCTCAGCAGTGCCTTGTTCTCTTATTCTGCTCAATAATCAGCTTTTTTTCCCAAAAGGGAGATGTTCACTAGCCAATGACATTAAAGATGCTCGTCCCACATCCCTAGAATACTCCACCCGAGTGGCAAAGAGTCAGCTCTGGTTTAGTTTTAACAAGTAGATGGTTGCAACGTTTTGCAAAATGTAGGATGGCATAAGGCACGATAAATTAGAGGTGCCGATTCACTATTGCCTGACTGATACGCTACATAATGCCTGTAAATATGTTTAGAGACTTCAATAGCATCCTTCTTGAACGGTGATGGTAAATTTTCTTCCTCGGGGCATTGCTTGCGCTGAGCATAGAGAATTTTCCAAAAAGAAATCATACGACGAGGATGGGATTCGAACCCATACGTGCAGAGCACAATGGATTAGCTGTCCATCGCCTTAACCACTCGGCCACCCCGTCAACAAAAGTACCTTTACCGAACCCACATTTGGAAAACAGTCGTGATGATTCTTAGGCTTCATTTTCTTTCCACATGCAACAGCGCCGTACATCAGACATTGGCTCAGCAGGTCTTGTTTTACATCCAACGTGATGACCCATGCTAATGGCATAAATACTAAACATTCAGTCCTCTCTGCTTCTCATTTATGTTGGCATTTCCCTAGCATTCCCTAAATCTGTCAATTCTGCCTTCTATCTAACTTTTAAAGTAAAACAGGCCACGATTCATGCAAGGCAAATGCATGGATTACATACCTATGGACAAATTATCCATGTCTTTTCCAAAAAGGATCGTCCCAAGCCGATTTCATTTAGAATTGTCACGATGCAAAATGACAGAGAACTGCATGCTGCTGCCAAGTATGTGATGGGACTCGACTTCCTTGCTGTTCTATAGTGGTAGCCACCTGAAACTACATGCTGCATAGGATCTGTTCACACTTAATTTGCCATCTCTGTGACAAATAGCAAAACTTAGAACCACTCCTCAAAATCATCCTACATTTAAAAATTCTTCTCCTGGATCATCCTTGCCATCTTTCTGGTTTTCCACAGTTTTGCTCATGGGCGCTGTGGCTTAGTTGGTTAAAGCGCCTGTCTAGTAAACAGGAGATCCTGAGTTCAACTCTCAGCAGTGCCTTGTTCTCTTATTCTGCTCAATAATCAGCTTTTTTTTTCCAAAAGGGAGATGTTCATTAGCCAATGACATTAAAGATGCTCGTCCCACATCCCTAGAATACTCCACCCGAGTGGCAAAGAGTCAGCTCTGGTTTAGTTTTAACAAGTAGATGGTTGCAACGTTTTGCAAAATGTAGGATGGCATAAGGCACGATAAATTAGAGGTGCCGATTCACTATTGCCTGACTGATACGCTACATAATGCCTGTAAATATGTTTAGAGACTTCAATAGCATCCTTCTTGAACGGTGATGGTAAATTTTCTTCCTCGGGGCATTGCTTGCGCTGAGCATAGAGAATTTTCCAAAAAGAAATCATACGACGAGGATGGGATTCGAACCCATGTGTGCAGAGCACAATGGATTAGCAGTCCATCGCCTTAACCACTCGGCCACGCCGTCAACAAAAGTACCTTTACCGAACCCACATTTGGAAAACAGTCATGATGATTCTTAGGCTTCATTTTCTTTCCACATGCAACAGCGCCGTACATCAGACATTGGCTCAGCAGGTCTTGTTTTACATCCAACGTGATGACCCATGCTAATGGCATAAATACTAAACATTTAGTCCTCTCTGCTTCTCATTTATGTTGGCATTTCCCTAGCATTCCCTAAATCTGTCAATTCTGCCTTCTATCTAACTTTTAAAGTAAAACAGGCCACAATTCATGCAAGGCAAATGCATGGATTACATACCTATGGACAAATTATCCATGTCTTTTCCAAAAAGGATCGTCCCAAGCCGATTTCATTTAGAATTGTCACGATGCAAAATGACAGAGAACTGCATGCTGCTGCCAAGTATGTGATGGGACTCGACTTCCTTGCTGTTCTATAGTGGTAGCCACCTGAAACTACATGCTGCATAGGATCTGTTCACACTTAATTTGCCATCTCTGTGACAAATAGCAAAACTTAGAACCACTCCTCAAAATCATCCTACATTTAAAAATTCTTCTCCTGGATCATCCTTGCCATCTTTCTGGTTTTCCACAGTTTTGCTCATGGGCGCTGTGGCTTAGTTGGTTAAAGCGCCTGGTAAGTGAACAGGAGATCCTGAGTTCAACTCTCAGCAGTGCCTTGTTCTCTTATTCTGCTCAATAATCAGCTTTTTTTTCCAAAAGGGAGATGTTCACTAGCCAATGACATTAAAGATGCTCGTCCCACATCCCTAGAATACTCCACCCGAGTGGCAAAGAGTCAGCTCTGGTTTAGTTTTAACAAGTAGATGGTTGCAACGTTTTGCAAAATGTAGGATGGCATAAGGCACGATAAATTAGAGGTGCCGATTCACTATTGCCTGACTGATACGCTACATAATGCCTGTAAATATGTTTAGAGACTTCAATAGCATCCTTCTTGAACGGTGATGGTAAATTTTCTTCCTCGGGGCATTGCTTGCGCTGAGCATAGAGAATTTTCCAAAAAGAAATCATACGACGAGGATGGGATTCGAACCCATGCGTGCAGAGCACAATGGATTAGCTGTCCATCGCCTTAACCACTCGGCCACCCCGTCAATAAAAGTACCTTTACCGAACCCACATTTGGAAAACAGTCGTGATGATTCTTAGGCTTCATTTTCTTTCCACATGCAACAGCGCCGTACATCAGACATTGGCTCAGCAGGTCTTGTTTTACATCCAACGTGATGACCCATGCTAATGGCATAAATACTAAACATTCAGTCCTCTCTGCTTCTCATTTATGTTGGCATTTCCCTAGCATTCCCTAAATCTGTCAATTCTGCCTTCTATCTAACTTTTAAAGTAAAACAGGCCACAATTCATGCAAGGCAAATGCATGGATTACATACCTATGGACAAATTATCCATGTCTTTTCCAAAAAGGATCGTCCCAAGCCGATTTCATTTAGAATTGTCACGATGCAAAATGACAGAGAACTGCATGCTGCTGCCAAGTATGTGATGGGACTCGACTTCCTTGCTGTTCTATAGTGGTAGCCACCTGAAACTACATGCTGCATAGGATCTGTTCACACTTAATTTGCCATCTCTGTGACAAATAGCAAAACTTAGAACCACTCCTCAAAATCATCCTACATTTAAAAATTCTTCTCCTGGATCATCCTTGCCATCTTTCTGGTTTTCCACAGTTTTGCTCATGGGCGCTGTGGCTTAGTTGGTTAAAGCGCCTGGTAAGTGAACAGGAGATCCTGAGTTCAACTCTCTTATTCTGCTCAATAATCAGCTTTTTTTCCCAAAAGGGAGATGTTCACTAGCCAATGACATTAAAGATGCTCGTCCCACATCCCTAGAATACTCCACCCGAGTGGCAAAGAGTCAGCTCTGGTTTAGTTTTAACAAGTAGATGGTTGCAACGTTTTGCAAAATGTAGGATGGCATAAGGCACGATAAATTAGAGGTGCCGATTCACTATTGCCTGACTGATACGCTACATAATGCCTGTAAATATGTTTAGAGACTTCAATAGCATCCTTCTTGAACGGTGATGGTAAATTTTCTTCCTCGGGGCATTGCTTGCGCTGAGCATAGAGAATTTTCCAAAAAGAAATCATACGACGAGGATGGGATTCGAACCCATACGTGCAGAGCACAATGGATTAGCTGTCCATCGCCTTAACCACTCGGCCACCCCGTCAACAAAAGTACCTTTACCGAACCCACATTTGGAAAACAGTCGTGATGATTCTTAGGCTTCATTTTCTTTCCACATGCAACAGCGCCGTACATCAGACATTGGCTCAGCAGGTCTTGTTTTACATCCAACGTGATGACCCATGCTAATGGCATAAATACTAAACATTCAGTCCTCTCTGCTTCTCATTTATGTTGGCATTTCCCTAGCATTCCCTAAATCTGTCAATTCTGCCTTCTATCTAACTTTTAAAGTAAAACAGGCCACGATTCATGCAAGGCAAATGCATGGATTACATACCTATGGACAAATTATCCATGTCTTTTCCAAAAAGGATCGTCCCAAGCCGATTTCATTTAGAATTGTCACGATGCAAAATGACAGAGAACTGCATGCTGCTGCCAAGTATGTGATGGGACTCGACTTCCTTGCTGTTCTATAGTGGTAGCCACCTGAAACTACATGCTGCATAGGATCTGTTCACACTTAATTTGCCATCTCTGTGACAAATAGCAAAACTTAGAACCACTCCTCAAAATCATCCTACATTTAAAAATTCTTCTCCTGGATCATCCTTGCCATCTTTCTGGTTTTCCACAGTTTTGCTCATGGGCGCTGTGGCTTAGTTGGTTAAAGCGCCTGGTAAGTGAACAGGAGATCCTGAGTTCAACTCTCAGCAGTGCCTTGTTCTCTTATTCTGCTCAATAATCAGCTTTTTTTCCCAAAAGGGAGATGTTCACTAGCCAATGACATTAAAGATGCTCGTCCCACATCCCTAGAATACTCCACCCGAGTGGCAAAGAGTCAGCTCTGGTTTAGTTTTAACAAGTAGATGGTTGCAACGTTTTGCAAAATGTAGGATGGCATAAGGCACGATAAATTAGAGGTGCCGATTCACTATTGCCTGACTGATACGCTACATAATGCCTGTAAATATGTTTAGAGACTTCAATAGCATCCTTCTTGAACGGTGATGGTAAATTTTCTTCCTCGGGGCATTGCTTGCGCTGAGCATAGAGAATTTTCCAAAAAGAAATCATACGACGAGGATGGGATTCGAACCCATGCGTGCAGAGCACAATGGATTAGCTGTCCATCGCCTTAACCACTCGGCCACCCCGTCAATAAAAGTACCTTTACCGAACCCACATTTGGAAAACAGTCGTGATGATTCTTAGGCTTCATTTTCTTTCCACATGCAACAGCGCCGTACATCAGACATTGGCTCAGCAGGTCTTGTTTTACATCCAACGTGATGACCCATGCTAATGGCATAAATACTAAACATTCAGTCCTCTCTGCTTCTCATTTATGTTGGCATTTCCCTAGCATTCCCTAAATCTGTCAATTCTGCCTTCTATCTAACTTTTAAAGTAAAACAGGCCACAATTCATGCAAGGCAAATGCATGGATTACATACCTATGGACAAATTATCCATGTCTTTTCCAAAAAGGATCGTTCCAAGCCGATTTCATTTAGTATTGTCACGATGCAAAATGACAGAGAACTGCATGCTGCTGCCAAGTATGTGATGGGACTCGACTTCCTTGCTGTTCTATAGTGGTAGCCACCTGAAACTACATGCTGCATAGGATCTGTTCACACTTAATTTGCCATCTCTGTGACAAATAGCAAAACTTAGAACCACTCCTCAAAATCATCCTACATTTAAAAATTCTTCTCCTGGATCATCCTTGCCATCTTTCTGGTTTTCCACAGTTTTGCTCATGGGCGCTGTGGCTTAGTTGGTTAAAGCGCCTGGTAAGTGAACAGGAGATCCTGAGTTCAACTCTCTTATTCTGCTCAATAATCAGCTTTTTTTCCCAAAAGGGAGATGTTCACTAGCCAATGACATTAAAGATGCTCGTCCCACATCCCTAGAATACTCCACCCGAGTGGCAAAGAGTCAGCTCTGGTTTAGTTTTAACAAGTAGATGGTTGCAACGTTTTGCAAAATGTAGGATGGCATAAGGCACGATAAATTAGAGGTGCCGATTCACTATTGCCTGACTGATACGCTACATAATGCCTGTAAATATGTTTAGAGACTTCAATAGCATCCTTCTTGAACGGTGATGGTAAATTTTCTTCCTCGGGGCATTGCTTGCGCTGAGCATAGAGAATTTTCCAAAAAGAAATCATACGACGAGGATGGGATTCGAACCCATACGTGCAGAGCACAATGGATTAGCTGTCCATCGCCTTAACCACTCGGCCACCCCGTCAACAAAAGTACCTTTACCGAACCCACATTTGGAAAACAGTCGTGATGATTCTTAGGCTTCATTTTCTTTCCACATGCAACAGTGCCGTACATCAGACATTGGCTCAGCAGGTCTTGTTTTACATCCAACGTGATGACCCATGCTAATGGCATAAATACTAAACATTCAGTCCTCTCTGCTTCTCATTTATGTTGGCATTTCCCTAGCATTCCCTAAATCTGTCAATTCTGCCTTCTATCTAACTTTTAAAGTAAAACAGGCCACGATTCATGCAAGGCAAATGCATGGATTACATACCTATGGACAAATTATCCATGTCTTTTCCAAAAAGGATCGTCCCAAGCCGATTTCATTTAGAATTGTCACGATGCAAAATGACAGAGAACTGCATGCTGCTGCCAAGTATGTGATGGGACTCGACTTCCTTGCTGTTCTATAGTGGTAGCCACCTGAAACTACATGCTGCATAGGATCTGTTCACACTTAATTTGCCATCTCTGTGACAAATAGCAAAACTTAGAACCACTCCTCAAAATCATCCTACATTTAAAAATTCTTCTCCTGGATCATCCTTGCCATCTTTCTGGTTTTCCACAGTTTTGCTCATGGGCGCTGTGGCTTAGTTGGTTAAAGCGCCTGTCTAGTAAACAGGAGATCCTGAGTTCAACTCTCAGCAGTGCCTTGTTCTCTTATTCTGCTCAATAATCAGCACTTTTTTTCCAAAAGGGAGATGTTCACTAGCCAATGACATTAAAGATGCTCGTCCCACATCCCTAGAATACTCCACCCGAATGGCAAAGAGTCAGCTCTGGTTTAGTTTTAACAAGTAGATGGTTGCAACGTTTTGCAAAATGTAGGATGGCATAAGGCACGATAAATTAGAGGTGCCGATTCACTATTGCCTGACTGATACGCTACATAATGCCTGTAAATATGTTTAGAGACTTCAATAGCATCCTTCTTGAACGGTGATGGTAAATTTTCTTCCTCGGGGCATTGCTTGCGCTGAGCATAGAGAATTTTCCAAAAAGAAATCATACGACGAGGATGGGATTCGAACCCATGTGTGCAGAGCACAATGGATTAGCAGTCCATCGCCTTAACCACTCGGCCACCCCGTCAACAAAAGTACCTTTACCGAACCCACATTTGGAAAACAGTCATGATGATTCTTAGGCTTCATTTTCTTTCCACATGCAACAGCGCCGTACATCAGACATTGGCTCAGCAGGTCTTGTTTTACATCCAACGTGATGACCCATGCTAATGGCATAAATACTAAACATTCAGTCCTCTCTGCTTCTCATTTATGTTGGCATTTCCCTAGCATTCCCTAAATCTGTCAATTCTGCCTTCTATCTAACTTTTAAAGTAAAACAGGCCACAATTCATGCAAGGCAAATGCATGGATTACATACCTATGGACAAATTATCCATGTCTTTTCCAAAAAGGATCGTCCCAAGCCGATTTCATTTAGAATTGTCACGATGCAAAATGACAGAGAACTGCATGCTGCTGCCAAGTATGTGATGGGACTCGACTTCCTTGCTGTTCTATAGTGGTAGCCACCTGAAACTACATGCTGCATAGGATCTGTTCACACTTAATTTGCCATCTCTGTGACAAATAGCAAAACTTAGAACCACTCCTCAAAATCATCCTACATTTAAAAATTCTTCTCCTGGATCATCCTTGCCATCTTTCTGGTTTTCCACAGTTTTGCTCATGGGCGCTGTGGCTTAGTTGGTTAAAGCGCCTGGTAAGTGAACAGGAGATCCTGAGTTCAACTCTCAGCAGTGCCTTGTTCTCTTATTCTGCTCAATAATCAGCTTTTTTTTCCAAAAGGGAGATGTTCACTAGCCAATGACATTAAAGATGCTCGTCCCACATCCCTAGAATACTCCACCCGAGTGGCAAAGAGTCAGCTCTGGTTTAGTTTTAACAAGTAGATGGTTGCAACGTTTTGCAAAATGTAGAATGGCATAAGGCACGATAAATTAGAGGTGCCAATTCACTATTGCCTGACTGATACGCTACATAATGCCTGTAAATATGTTTAGAGACTTCAATAGCATCCTTCTTGAACGGTGATGGTAAATTTTCTTCCTCGGGGCATTGCTTGCGCTGAGCATAGAGAATTTTCCAAAAAGGAATCATACGACGAGGATGGGATTCGAACCCATGTGTGCAGAGCACAATGGATTAGCAGTCCATCGCCTTAACCACTCGGCCACCCCGTCAACAAAAGTACCTTTACCGAACCCACATTTGGAAAACAGTCGTGATGATTCTTAGGCTTCATTTTCTTTCCACATGCAACAGCGCCGTACATCAGACATTGGCTCAGCGGGTCTTGTTTTACATCCAACGTGAAGACCCATGCTAATGGCATAAATACTAAACATTCAGTCCTCTCTGCTTCTCATTTATGTTGGCATTTCCCTAGCATTCCCTAAATCTGTCAATTCTGCCTTCTATCTAACTTTTAAAGTAAAACAGGCCACAATTCATGCAAGGCAAATGCATGGATTACATACCTATGGACAAATTATCCATGTCTTTTCCAAAAAGGAACGTCCCAAGCCGATTTCATTTAGAATTGTCACGATGCAAAATGACAGAGAACTGCATGCTGCTGCCAAGTATGTGATGGGACTCGACTTCCTTGCTGTTCTATAGTGGTAGCCACCTGAAACTACATGCTGCATAGGATCTGTTCACACTTAGTTTGCCATCTCTGTGACAAATAGCAAAACTTAGAACCACTCCTCAAAATCATCCTACATTTAAAAATTCTTCTCCTGGATCATCCTTGCCATCTTTCTGGTTTTCCACAGTTTTGCTCATGGGTGCTGTGGCTTAGTTGGTTAAAGCGCCTGTCTAGTAAACAGGAGATCCTGAGTTCAGCTCTCAACCTTGTTCTCTTATTCTGCTCAATAATCAGCTTTTTTTTCCAAAAGGGAGATGTTCACTAGCCAATGACATTAAAGATGCTCGTCCCACATCCCTAGAATACTCCACCCGAGTGGCAAAGAGTCAGCTCTGGTTTAGTTTTAACAAGTAGATGGTTGCAACGTTTTGCAAAATGTAGGATGGCATAAGGCACGATAAATTAGAGGTGCCGATTCACTATTGCCTGACTGATACGCTACATAATGCCTGTAAATATGTTTAGAGACTTCAATAGCATCCTTCTTGAACGGTGATGGTAAATTTTCTTCCTCGGGGCATTGCTTGCGCTGAGCATAGAGAATTTTCCAAAAAGGAATCATACGACGAGGATGGGATTCGAACCCATGCGTGCAGAGCACAATGGTTTAGCAGTCCATCGCCTTAACCACTCGGCCACCCCGTCAACAAAAGTACCTTTACCGAACCCACATTTGGAAAACAGTCGTGATGATTCTTAGGCTTCATTTTCTTTCCACATGCAACAGCGCCGTACATCAGACATTGGCTCAGCAGGTCTTGTTTTACATCCAACGTGATGACCCATGCTAATGGCATAAATACTAAACATTCAGTCCTCTCTGCTTCTCATTTATGTTGGCATTTCCCTAGCATTCCCTAAATCTGTCAATTCTGCCTTCTATCTAACTTTTAAAGTAAAACAGGCCACAATTCATGCAAGGCAAATGCATGGATTACATACCTATGGACAAATTATCCATGTCTTTTCCAAAAAGGATCGTCCCAAGCCGATTTCATTAAGAATTGTCACGATGCAAAATGACAGTGAACTGCATGCTGCTGCCAAGTATGTGATGGGACTCGACTTCCTTGCTGTTCTATAGTGGTAGCCACCTGAAACTACATGCTGCATAGGATCTGTTCACACTTAATTTGCCATCTCTGTGACAAATAGCAAAACTTAGAACCACTCCTCAAAATCATCCTACATTTAAAAATTCTTCTCCTGGATCATCCTTGCCATCTTTCTGGTTTTCCACAGTTTTGCTCATGGGCGCTGTGGCTTAGTTGGTTAAAGCGCCTGTCTAGTAAACAGGAGATCCTGAGTTCAACTCTCAGCAGTGCCTTGTTCTCTTATTCTGCTCAATAATCAGCACTTTTTTTCCAAAAGGGAGATGTTCACTAGCCAATGACATTAAAGATGCTCGTCCCACATCCCTAGAATACTCCACCCGAATGGCAAAGAGTCAGCTCTGGTTTAGTTTTAACAAGTAGATGGTTGCAACGTTTTGCAAAATGTAGGATGGCATAAGGCACGATAAATTAGAGGTGCCGATTCACTATTGCCTGACTGATACGCTACATAATGCCTGTAAATATGTTTAGAGACTTCAATAGCATCCTTCTTGAACGGTGATGGTAAATTTTCTTCCTCGGGGCATTGCTTGCGCTGAGCATAGAGAATTTTCCAAAAAGAAATCATACGACGAGGATGGGATTCGAACCCATGTGTGCAGAGCACAATGGATTAGCAGTCCATCGCCTTAACCACTCGGCCACGCCGTCAACAAAAGCACCTTTACCGAACCCACATTTGGAAAACAGTCATGATGATTCTTAGGCTTCATTTTCTTTCCACATGCAACAGCGCCGTACATCAGACATTGGCTCAGCAGGTCTTGTTTTACATCCAACGTGATGACCCATGCTAATGGCATAAATACTAAACATTCAGTCCTCTCTGCTTCTCATTTATGTTGGCATTTCCCTAGCATTCCCTAAATCTGTCAATTCTGCCTTCTATCTAACTTTTAAAGTAAAACAGGCCACAATTCATGCAAGGCAAATGCATGGATTACATACCTATGGACAAATTATCCATGTCTTTTCCAAAAAGGATCGTTCCAAGCCGATTTCATTTAGTATTGTCACGATGCAAAATGACAGAGAACTGCATGCTGCTGCCAAGTATGTGATGGGACTCGACTTCCTTGCTGTTCTATAGTGGTAGCCACCTGAAACTACATGCTGCATAGGATCTGTTCACACTTAATTTGCCATCTCTGTGACAAATAGCAAAACTTAGAACCACTCCTCAAAATCATCCTACATTTAAAAATTCTTCTCCTGGATCATCCTTGCCATCTTTCTGGTTTTCCACAGTTTTGCTCATGGGCGCTGTGGCTTAGTTGGTTAAAGCGCCTGTCTAGTAAACGGGAGATCCTGAGTTCAACTCTCAGCAGTGCCTTGTTCTCTTATTCTGCTCAATAATCAGCTCTTTTTTCCAAAAGGGAGATGTTCACTAGCCAATGACATTAAAGATGCTCGTCCCACATCCCTAGAATACTCCACCCGAGTGGCAAAGAGTCAGCTCTGGTTTAGTTTTAACAAGTAGATGGTTGCAACGTTTTGCAAAATGTAGGATGGCATAAGGCACGATAAATTAGAGGTGCCGATTCACTATTGCCTGACTGATACGCTACATAATGCCTGTAAATATGTTTAGAGACTTCAATAGCATCCTTCTTGAACGGTGATGGTAAATTTTCTTCCTCGGGGCATTGCTTGCGCTGAGCATAGAGAATTTTCCAAAAAGAAATCATGCGACGAGGATGGGATTCGAACCCATGCGTGCAGAGCACAATGGATTAGCTGTCCATCGCCTTAACCACTCGGCCACCCCATCAACAAAAGTACCTTTACCGAACCCACATTTGGAAAACAGTCGTGATGATTCTTAGGCTTCATTTTCTTTCCACATGCAACAGCGCCGTACATCAGACATTGGCTCAGCAGGTCTTGTTTTACATCCAACGTGCAGACCCATGCTACTGGCATAAATACTAAACATTCAGTCCTCTCTGCTTCTCATTTATGTTGGCATTTCCCTAGCATTCCCTAAATCTGTCAATTCTGCCTTCTATCTAACTTTTAAAGTAAAACAGGCCACAATTCATGCAAGGCAAATGCATGGATTACATACCTATGGACAAATTATCCATGTCTTTTCCAAAAAGGATCGTCCCAAGCCGATTTCATTTAGAATTGTCACGATGCAAAATAACAGAGAACTGCATGCTGCTGCCAAGTATGTGATGGGACTCGACTTCCTTGCTGTTCTATAGTGGTAGCCACCTGAAACTACATGCTGCATAGGATCTGTTCACACTTAATTTGCCATCTCTGTGACAAATAGCAAAACTTAGAACCACTCCTCAAAATCATCCTACATTTAAAAATTCTTCTCCTGGATCATCCTTGCCATCTTTCTGGTTTTCCACAGTTTTGCTCATGGGCGCTGTGGCTTAGTTGGTTAAAGCGCCTGGTAAGTGAACAGGAGATCCTGAGTTCAACTCTCAGCAGTGCCTTGTTCTCTTATTCTGCTCAATAATCAGCTTTTTTTTCCAAAAGGGAGATGTTCACTAGCCAATGACATTAAAGATGCTCGTCCCACATCCCTAGAATACTCCACCCGAGTGGCAAAGAGTCAGCTCTGGTTTAGTTTTAACAAGTAGATGGTTGCAACGTTTTGCAAAATGTAGAATGGCATAAGGCACGATAAATTAGAGGTGCCAATTCACTATTGCCTGACTGATACGCTACATAATGCCTGTAAATATGTTTAGAGACTTCAATAGCATCCTTCTTGAACGGTGATGGTAAATTTTCTTCCTCGGGGCATTGCTTGCGCTGAGCATAGAGAATTTTCCAAAAAGGAATCATACGACGAGGATGGGATTCGAACCCATGTGTGCAGAGCACAATGGATTAGCAGTCCATCGCCTTAACCACTCGGCCACCCCGTCAACAAAAGTACCTTTACCGAACCCACATTTGGAAAACAGTCGTGATGATTCTTAGGCTTCATTTTCTTTCCACATGCAACAGCGCCGTACATCAGACATTGGCTCAGCGGGTCTTGTTTTACATCCAACGTGAAGACCCATGCTAATGGCATAAATACTAAACATTCAGTCCTCTCTGCTTCTCATTTATGTTGGCATTTCCCTAGCATTCCCTAAATCTGTCAATTCTGCCTTCTATCTAACTTTTAAAGTAAAACAGGCCACAATTCATGCAAGGCAAATGCATGGATTACATACCTATGGACAAATTATCCATGTCTTTTCCAAAAAGGAACGTCCCAAGCCGATTTCATTTAGAATTGTCACGATGCAAAATGACAGAGAACTGCATGCTGCTGCCAAGTATGTGATGGGACTCGACTTCCTTGCTGTTCTATAGTGGTAGCCACCTGAAACTACATGCTGCATAGGATCTGTTCACACTTAGTTTGCCATCTCTGTGACAAATAGCAAAACTTAGAACCACTCCTCAAAATCATCCTACATTTAAAAATTCTTCTCCTGGATCATCCTTGCCATCTTTCTGGTTTTCCACAGTTTTGCTCATGGGTGCTGTGGCTTAGTTGGTTAAAGCGCCTGTCTAGTAAACAGGAGATCCTGAGTTCAGCTCTCAACCTTGTTCTCTTATTCTGCTCAATAATCAGCTTTTTTTTCCAAAAGGGAGATGTTCACTAGCCAATGACATTAAAGATGCTCGTCCCACATCCCTAGAATACTCCACCCGAGTGGCAAAGAGTCAGCTCTGGTTTAGTTTTAACAAGTAGATGGTTGCAACGTTTTGCAAAATGTAGGATGGCATAAGGCACGATAAATTAGAGGTGCCGATTCACTATTGCCTGACTGATACGCTACATAATGCCTGTAAATATGTTTAGAGACTTCAATAGCATCCTTCTTGAACGGTGATGGTAAATTTTCTTCCTCGGGGCATTGCTTGCGCTGAGCATAGAGAATTTTCCAAAAAGGAATCATACGACGAGGATGGGATTCGAACCCATGCGTGCAGAGCACAATGGTTTAGCAGTCCATCGCCTTAACCACTCGGCCACCCCGTCAACAAAAGTACCTTTACCGAACCCACATTTGGAAAACAGTCGTGATGATTCTTAGGCTTCATTTTCTTTCCACATGCAACAGCGCCGTACATCAGACATTGGCTCAGCAGGTCTTGTTTTACATCCAACGTGATGACCCATGCTAATGGCATAAATACTAAACATTCAGTCCTCTCTGCTTCTCATTTATGTTGGCATTTCCCTAGCATTCCCTAAATCTGTCAATTCTGCCTTCTATCTAACTTTTAAAGTAAAACAGGCCACAATTCATGCAAGGCAAATGCATGGATTACATACCTATGGACAAATTATCCATGTCTTTTCCAAAAAGGATCGTCCCAAGCCGATTTCATTAAGAATTGTCACGATGCAAAATGACAGTGAACTGCATGCTGCTGCCAAGTATGTGATGGGACTCGACTTCCTTGCTGTTCTATAGTGGTAGCCACCTGAAACTACATGCTGCATAGGATCTGTTCACACTTAATTTGCCATCTCTGTGACAAATAGCAAAACTTAGAACCACTCCTCAAAATCATCCTACATTTAAAAATTCTTCTCCTGGATCATCCTTGCCATCTTTCTGGTTTTCCACAGTTTTGCTCATGGGCGCTGTGGCTTAGTTGGTTAAAGCGCCTGTCTAGTAAACAGGAGATCCTGAGTTCAACTCTCAGCAGTGCCTTGTTCTCTTATTCTGCTCAATAATCAGCACTTTTTTTCCAAAAGGGAGATGTTCACTAGCCAATGACATTAAAGATGCTCGTCCCACATCCCTAGAATACTCCACCCGAATGGCAAAGAGTCAGCTCTGGTTTAGTTTTAACAAGTAGATGGTTGCAACGTTTTGCAAAATGTAGGATGGCATAAGGCACGATAAATTAGAGGTGCCGATTCACTATTGCCTGACTGATACGCTACATAATGCCTGTAAATATGTTTAGAGACTTCAATAGCATCCTTCTTGAACGGTGATGGTAAATTTTCTTCCTCGGGGCATTGCTTGCGCTGAGCATAGAGAATTTTCCAAAAAGAAATCATACGACGAGGATGGGATTCGAACCCATGTGTGCAGAGCACAATGGATTAGCAGTCCATCGCCTTAACCACTCGGCCACGCCGTCAACAAAAGCACCTTTACCGAACCCACATTTGGAAAACAGTCATGATGATTCTTAGGCTTCATTTTCTTTCCACATGCAACAGCGCCGTACATCAGACATTGGCTCAGCAGGTCTTGTTTTACATCCAACGTGATGACCCATGCTAATGGCATAAATACTAAACATTCAGTCCTCTCTGCTTCTCATTTATGTTGGCATTTCCCTAGCATTCCCTAAATCTGTCAATTCTGCCTTCTATCTAACTTTTAAAGTAAAACAGGCCACAATTCATGCAAGGCAAATGCATGGATTACATACCTATGGACAAATTATCCATGTCTTTTCCAAAAAGGATCGTTCCAAGCCGATTTCATTTAGTATTGTCACGATGCAAAATGACAGAGAACTGCATGCTGCTGCCAAGTATGTGATGGGACTCGACTTCCTTGCTGTTCTATAGTGGTAGCCACCTGAAACTACATGCTGCATAGGATCTGTTCACACTTAATTTGCCATCTCTGTGACAAATAGCAAAACTTAGAACCACTCCTCAAAATCATCCTACATTTAAAAATTCTTCTCCTGGATCATCCTTGCCATCTTTCTGGTTTTCCACAGTTTTGCTCATGGGCGCTGTGGCTTAGTTGGTTAAAGCGCCTGTCTAGTAAACGGGAGATCCTGAGTTCAACTCTCAGCAGTGCCTTGTTCTCTTATTCTGCTCAATAATCAGCTCTTTTTTCCAAAAGGGAGATGTTCACTAGCCAATGACATTAAAGATGCTCGTCCCACATCCCTAGAATACTCCACCCGAGTGGCAAAGAGTCAGCTCTGGTTTAGTTTTAACAAGTAGATGGTTGCAACGTTTTGCAAAATGTAGGATGGCATAAGGCACGATAAATTAGAGGTGCCGATTCACTATTGCCTGACTGATACGCTACATAATGCCTGTAAATATGTTTAGAGACTTCAATAGCATCCTTCTTGAACGGTGATGGTAAATTTTCTTCCTCGGGGCATTGCTTGCGCTGAGCATAGAGAATTTTCCAAAAAGAAATCATGCGACGAGGATGGGATTCGAACCCATGCGTGCAGAGCACAATGGATTAGCTGTCCATCGCCTTAACCACTCGGCCACCCCATCAACAAAAGTACCTTTACCGAACCCACATTTGGAAAACAGTCGTGATGATTCTTAGGCTTCATTTTCTTTCCACATGCAACAGCGCCGTACATCAGACATTGGCTCAGCAGGTCTTGTTTTACATCCAACGTGCAGACCCATGCTAATGGCATAAATACTAAACATTCAGTCCTCTCTGCTTCTCATTTATGTTGGCATTTCCCTAGCATTCCCTAAATCTGTCAATTCTGCCTTCTATCTAACTTTTAAAGTAAAACAGGCCACAATTCATGCAAGGCAAATGCATGGATTACATACCTATGGACAAATTATCCATGTCTTTTCCAAAAAGGATCGTCCCAAGCCGATTTCATTTAGAATTGTCACGATGCAAAATGACAGAGAACTGCATGCTGCTGCCAAGTATGTGATGGGACTCGACTTCCTTGCTGTTCTATAGTGGTAGCCACCTGAAACTACATGCTGCATAGGATCTGTTCACACTTAATTTGCCATCTCTGTGACAAATAGCAAAACTTAGAACCACTCCTCAAAATCATCCTACATTTAAAAATTCTTCTCCTGGATCATCCTTGCCATCTTTCTGGTTTTCCACAGTTTTGCTCATGGGCGCTGTGGCTTAGTTGGTTAAAGCGCCTGGTAAGTGAACAGGAGATCCTGAGTTCAACTCTCAGCAGTGCCTTGTTCTCTTATTCTGCTCAATAATCAGCTTTTTTTCCCAAAAGGGAGATGTTCACTAGCCAATGACATTAAAGATGCTCGTCCCACATCCCTAGAATACTCCACCCGAGTGGCAAAGAGTCAGCTCTGGTTTAGTTTTAACAAGTAGATGGTTGCAACGTTTTGCAAAATGTAGGATGGCATAAGGCACGATAAATTAGAGGTGCCGATTCACTATTGCCTGACTGATACGCTACATAATGCCTGTAAATATGTTTAGAGACTTCAATAGCATCCTTCTTGAACGGTGATGGTAAATTTTCTTCCTCGGGGCATTGCTTGCGCTGAGCATAGAGAATTTTCCAAAAAGGAATCATACGACGAGGATGGGATTCGAACCCATGCGTGCAGAGCACAATGGTTTAGCAGTCCATCGCCTTAACCACTCGGCCACCCCGTCAACAAAAGTACCTTTACCGAACCCACATTTGGAAAACAGTCGTGATGATTCTTAGGCTTCATTTTCTTTCCACATGCAACAGCGCCGTACATCAGACATTGGCTCAGCAGGTCTTGTTTTACATCCAACGTGATGACCCATGCTAATGGCATACATACTAAACATTCAGTCCTCTCTGCTTCTCATTTATGTTGGCATTTCCCTAGCATTCCCTAAATCTGTCAATTCTGCCTTCTATCTAACTTTTAAAGTAAAACAGGCCACAATTCATGCAAGGCAAATGCATGGATTACATACCTATGGACAAATTATCCATGTCTTTTCCAAAAAGGATCGTCCCAAGCCGATTTCATTAAGAATTGTCACGATGCAAAATGACAGTGAACTGCATGCTGCTGCCAAGTATGTGATGGGACTCGACTTCCTTGCTGTTCTATAGTGGTAGCCACCTGAAACTACATGCTGCATAGGATCTGTTCACACTTAATTTGCCATCTCTGTGACAAATAGCAAAACTTAGAACCACTCCTCAAAATCATCCTACATTTAAAAATTCTTCTCCTGGATCATCCTTGCCATCTTTCTGGTTTTCCACAGTTTTGCTCATGGGCGCTGTGGCTTAGTTGGTTAAAGCGCCTGTCTAGTAAACAGGAGATCCTGAGTTCAACTCTCAGCAGTGCCTTGTTCTCTTATTCTGCTCAATAATCAGCACTTTTTTTCCAAAAGGGAGATGTTCACTAGCCAATGACATTAAAGATGCTCGTCCCACATCCCTAGAATACTCCACCCGAATGGCAAAGAGTCAGCTCTGGTTTAGTTTTAACAAGTAGATGGTTGCAACGTTTTGCAAAATGTAGGATGGCATAAGGCACGATAAATTAGAGGTGCCGATTCACTATTGCCTGACTGATACGCTACATAATGCCTGTAAATATGTTTAGAGACTTCAATAGCATCCTTCTTGAACGGTGATGGTAAATTTTCTTCCTCGGGGCATTGCTTGCGCTGAGCATAGAGAATTTTCCAAAAAGAAATCATACGACGAGGATGGGATTCGAACCCATGTGTGCAGAGCACAATGGATTAGCAGTCCATCGCCTTAACCACTCGGCCACGCCGTCAACAAAAGCACCTTTACCGAACCCACATTTGGAAAACAGTCATGATGATTCTTAGGCTTCATTTTCTTTCCACATGCAACAGCGCCGTACATCAGACATTGGCTCAGCAGGTCTTGTTTTACATCCAACGTGATGACCCATGCTAATGGCATAAATACTAAACATTCAGTCCTCTCTGCTTCTCATTTATGTTGGCATTTCCCTAGCATTCCCTAAATCTGTCAATTCTGCCTTCTATCTAACTTTTAAAGTAAAACAGGCCACAATTCATGCAAGGCAAATGCATGGATTACATACCTATGGACAAATTATCCATGTCTTTTCCAAAAAGGATCGTTCCAAGCCGATTTCATTTAGTATTGTCACGATGCAAAATGACAGAGAACTGCATGCTGCTGCCAAGTATGTGATGGGACTCGACTTCCTTGCTGTTCTATAGTGGTAGCCACCTGAAACTACATGCTGCATAGGATCTGTTCACACTTAATTTGCCATCTCTGTGACAAATAGCAAAACTTAGAACCACTCCTCAAAATCATCCTACATTTAAAAATTCTTCTCCTGGATCATCCTTGCCATCTTTCTGGTTTTCCACAGTTTTGCTCATGGGCGCTGTGGCTTAGTTGGTTAAAGCGCCTGGTAAGTGAACAGGAGATCCTGAGTTCAACTCTCAGCAGTGCCTTGTTCTCTTATTCTGCTCAATAATCAGCTTTTTTTCCCAAAAGGGAGATGTTCACTAGCCAATGACATTAAAGATGCTCGTCCCACATCCCTAGAATACTCCACCCGAGTGGCAAAGAGTCAGCTCTGGTTTAGTTTTAACAAGTAGATGGTTGCAACGTTTTGCAAAATGTAGGATGGCATAAGGCACGATAAATTAGAGGTGCCGATTCACTATTGCCTGACTGATACGCTACATAATGCCTGTAAATATGTTTAGAGACTTCAATAGCATCCTTCTTGAACGGTGATGGTAAATTTTCTTCCTCGGGGCATTGCTTGCGCTGAGCATAGAGAATTTTCCAAAAAGAAATCATACGACGAGGATGGGATTCGAACCCATACGTGCAGAGCACAATGGATTAGCTGTCCATCGCCTTAACCACTCGGCCACCCCGTCAACAAAAGTACCTTTACCGAACCCACATTTGGAAAACAGTCGTGATGATTCTTAGGCTTCATTTTCTTTCCACATGCAACAGCGCCGTACATCAGACATTGGCTCAGCAGGTCTTGTTTTACATCCAACGTGATGACCCATGCTAATGGCATAAATACTAAACATTCAGTCCTCTCTGCTTCTCATTTATGTTGGCATTTCCCTAGCATTCCCTAAATCTGTCAATTCTGCCTTCTATCTAACTTTTAAAGTAAAACAGGCCACGATTCATGCAAGGCAAATGCATGGATTACATACCTATGGACAAATTATCCATGTCTTTTCCAAAAAGGATCGTCCCAAGCCGATTTCATTTAGAATTGTCACGATGCAAAATGACAGAGAACTGCATGCTGCTGCCAAGTATGTGATGGGACTCGACTTCCTTGCTGTTCTATAGTGGTAGCCACCTGAAACTACATGCTGCATAGGATCTGTTCACACTTAATTTGCCATCTCTGTGACAAATAGCAAAACTTAGAACCACTCCTCAAAATCATCCTACATTTAAAAATTCTTCTCCTGGATCATCCTTGCCATCTTTCTGGTTTTCCACAGTTTTGCTCATGGGCGCTGTGGCTTAGTTGGTTAAAGCGCCTGTCTAGTAAACAGGAGATCCTGAGTTCAACTCTCAGCAGTGCCTTGTTCTCTTATTCTGCTCAATAATCAGCACTTTTTTTCCAAAAGGGAGATGTTCACTAGCCAATGACATTAAAGATGCTCGTCCCACATCCCTAGAATACTCCACCCGAATGGCAAAGAGTCAGCTCTGGTTTAGTTTTAACAAGTAGATGGTTGCAACGTTTTGCAAAATGTAGGATGGCATAAGGCACGATAAATTAGAGGTGCCGATTCACTATTGCCTGACTGATACGCTACATAATGCCTGTAAATATGTTTAGAGACTTCAATAGCATCCTTCTTGAACGGTGATGGTAAATTTTCTTCCTCGGGGCATTGCTTGCGCTGAGCATAGAGAATTTTCCAAAAAGAAATCATACGACGAGGATGGGATTCGAACCCATGTGTGCAGAGCACAATGGATTAGCAGTCCATCGCCTTAACCACTCGGCCACGCCGTCAACAAAAGCACCTTTACCGAACCCACATTTGGAAAACAGTCATGATGATTCTTAGGCTTCATTTTCTTTCCACATGCAACAGCGCCGTACATCAGACATTGGCTCAGCAGGTCTTGTTTTACATCCAACGTGATGACCCATGCTAATGGCATAAATACTAAACATTCAGTCCTCTCTGCTTCTCATTTATGTTGGCATTTCCCTAGCATTCCCTAAATCTGTCAATTCTGCCTTCTATCTAACTTTTAAAGTAAAACAGGCCACAATTCATGCAAGGCAAATGCATGGATTACATACCTATGGACAAATTATCCATGTCTTTTCCAAAAAGGATCGTCCCAAGCCGATTTCATTTAGAATTGTCACGATGCAAAATGACAGAGAACTGCATGCTGCTGCCAAGTATGTGATGGGACTCGACTTCCTTGCTGTTCTATAGTGGTAGCCACCTGAAACTACATGCTGCATAGGATCTGTTCACACTTAATTTGCCATCTCTGTGACAAATAGCAAAACTTAGAACCACTCCTCAAAATCATCCTACATTTAAAAATTCTTCTCCTGGATCATCCTTGCCATCTTTCTGGTTTTCCACAGTTTTGCTCATGGGCGCTGTGGCTTAGTTGGTTAAAGCGCCTGGTAAGTGAACAGGAGATCCTGAGTTCAACTCTCAGCAGTGCCTTGTTCTCTTATTCTGCTCAATAATCAGCTTTTTTTTCCAAAAGGGAGATGTTCACTAGCCAATGACATTAAAGATGCTCGTCCCACATCCCTAGAATACTCCACCCGAGTGGCAAAGAGTCAGCTCTGGTTTAGTTTTAACAAGTAGATGGTTGCAACGTTTTGCAAAATGTAGAATGGCATAAGGCACGATAAATTAGAGGTGCCAATTCACTATTGCCTGACTGATACGCTACATAATGCCTGTAAATATGTTTAGAGACTTCAATAGCATCCTTCTTGAACGGTGATGGTAAATTTTCTTCCTCGGGGCATTGCTTGCGCTGAGCATAGAGAATTTTCCAAAAAGGAATCATACGACGAGGATGGGATTCGAACCCATGCGTGCAGAGCACAATGGATTAGCAGTCCATCGCCTTAACCACTCGGCCACCCCGTCAACAAAAGTACCTTTACCGAACCCACATTTGGAAAACAGTCGTGATGATTCTTAGGCTTCATTTTCTTTCCACATGCAACAGCGCCGTACATCAGACATTGGCTCAGCGGGTCTTGTTTTACATCCAACGTGAAGACCCATGCTAATGGCATAAATACTAAACATTCAGTCCTCTCTGCTTCTCATTTATGTTGGCATTTCCCTAGCATTCCCTAAATCTGTCAATTCTGCCTTCTATCTAACTTTTAAAGTAAAACAGGCCACAATTCATGCAAGGCAAATGCATGGATTACATACCTATGGACAAATTATCCATGTCTTTTCCAAAAAGGAACGTCCCAAGCCGATTTCATTTAGAATTGTCACGATGCAAAATGACAGAGAACTGCATGCTGCTGCCAAGTATGTGATGGGACTCGACTTCCTTGCTGTTCTATAGTGGTAGCCACCTGAAACTACATGCTGCATAGGATCTGTTCACACTTAGTTTGCCATCTCTGTGACAAATAGCAAAACTTAGAACCACTCCTCAAAATCATCCTACATTTAAAAATTCTTCTCCTGGATCATCCTTGCCATCTTTCTGGTTTTCCACAGTTTTGCTCATGGGTGCTGTGGCTTAGTTGGTTAAAGCGCCTGTCTAGTAAACAGGAGATCCTGAGTTCAGCTCTCAACCTTGTTCTCTTATTCTGCTCAATAATCAGCTTTTTTTTCCAAAAGGGAGATGTTCACTAGCCAATGACATTAAAGATGCTCGTCCCACATCCCTAGAATACTCCACCCGAGTGGCAAAGAGTCAGCTCTGGTTTAGTTTTAACAAGTAGATGGTTGCAACGTTTTGCAAAATGTAGGATGGCATAAGGCACGATAAATTAGAGGTGCCGATTCACTATTGCCTGACTGATACGCTACATAATGCCTGTAAATATGTTTAGAGACTTCAATAGCATCCTTCTTGAACGGTGATGGTAAATTTTCTTCCTCGGGGCATTGCTTGCGCTGAGCATAGAGAATTTTCCAAAAAGGAATCATACGACGAGGATGGGATTCGAACCCATGCGTGCAGAGCACAATGGTTTAGCAGTCCATCGCCTTAACCACTCGGCCACCCCGTCAACAAAAGTACCTTTACCGAACCCACATTTGGAAAACAGTCGTGATGATTCTTAGGCTTCATTTTCTTTCCACATGCAACAGCGCCGTACATCAGACATTGGCTCAGCAGGTCTTGTTTTACATCCAACGTGATGACCCATGCTAATGGCATAAATACTAAACATTCAGTCCTCTCTGCTTCTCATTTATGTTGGCATTTCCCTAGCATTCCCTAAATCTGTCAATTCTGCCTTCTATCTAACTTTTAAAGTAAAACAGGCCACAATTCATGCAAGGCAAATGCATGGATTACATACCTATGGACAAATTATCCATGTCTTTTCCAAAAAGGATCGTCCCAAGCCGATTTCATTAAGAATTGTCACGATGCAAAATGACAGTGAACTGCATGCTGCTGCCAAGTATGTGATGGGACTCGACTTCCTTGCTGTTCTATAGTGGTAGCCACCTGAAACTACATGCTGCATAGGATCTGTTCACACTTAATTTGCCATCTCTGTGACAAATAGCAAAACTTAGAACCACTCCTCAAAATCATCCTACATTTAAAAATTCTTCTCCTGGATCATCCTTGCCATCTTTCTGGTTTTCCACAGTTTTGCTCATGGGCGCTGTGGCTTAGTTGGTTAAAGCGCCTGTCTAGTAAACGGGAGATCCTGAGTTCAACTCTCAGCAGTGCCTTGTTCTCTTATTCTGCTCAATAATCAGCTCTTTTTTCCAAAAGGGAGATGTTCACTAGCCAATGACATTAAAGATGCTCGTCCCACATCCCTAGAATACTCCACCCGAGTGGCAAAGAGTCAGCTCTGGTTTAGTTTTAACAAGTAGATGGTTGCAACGTTTTGCAAAATGTAGGATGGCATAAGGCACGATAAATTAGAGGTGCCGATTCACTATTGCCTGACTGATACGCTACATAATGCCTGTAAATATGTTTAGAGACTTCAATAGCATCCTTCTTGAACGGTGATGGTAAATTTTCTTCCTCGGGGCATTGCTTGCGCTGAGCATAGAGAATTTTCCAAAAAGAAATCATACGACGAGGATGGGATTCGAACCCATGCGTGCAGAGCACAATGGATTAGCTGTCCATCGCCTTAACCACTCGGCCACCCCGTCAACAAAAGTACCTTTACCGAACCCACATTTGGAAAACAGTCGTGATGATTCTTAGGCTTCATTTTCTTTCCACATGCAACAGCGCCGTACATCAGACATTGGCTCAGCAGGTCTTGTTTTACATCCAACGTGATGACCCATGCTAATGGCATAAATACTAAACATTCAGTCCTCTCTGCTTCTCATTTATGTTGGCATTTCCCTAGCATTCCCTAAATCTGTCAATTCTGCCTTCTATCTAACTTTTAAAGTAAAACAGGCCACAATTCATGCAAGGCAAATGCATGGATTACATACCTATGGACAAATTATCCATGTCTTTTCCAAAAAGGATCGTCCCAAGCCGATTTCATTAAGAATTGTCACGATGCAAAATGACAGTGAACTGCATGCTGCTGCCAAGTATGTGATGGGACTCGACTTCCTTGCTGTTCTATAGTGGTAGCCACCTGAAACTACATGCTGCATAGGATCTGTTCACACTTAATTTGCCATCTCTGTGACAAATAGCAAAACTTAGAACCACTCCTCAAAATCATCCTACATTTAAAAATTCTTCTCCTGGATCATCCTTGCCATCTTTCTGGTTTTCCACAGTTTTGCTCATGGGCGCTGTGGCTTAGTTGGTTAAAGCGCCTGTCTAGTAAACAGGAGATCCTGAGTTCAACTCTCAGCAGTGCCTTGTTCTCTTATTCTGCTCAATAATCAGCACTTTTTTTCCAAAAGGGAGATGTTCACTAGCCAATGACATTAAAGATGCTCGTCCCACATCCCTAGAATACTCCACCCGAATGGCAAAGAGTCAGCTCTGGTTTAGTTTTAACAAGTAGATGGTTGCAACGTTTTGCAAAATGTAGGATGGCATAAGGCACGATAAATTAGAGGTGCCGATTCACTATTGCCTGACTGATACGCTACATAATGCCTGTAAATATGTTTAGAGACTTCAATAGCATCCTTCTTGAACGGTGATGGTAAATTTTCTTCCTCGGGGCATTGCTTGCGCTGAGCATAGAGAATTTTCCAAAAAGAAATCATACGACGAGGATGGGATTCGAACCCATGTGTGCAGAGCACAATGGATTAGCAGTCCATCGCCTTAACCACTCGGCCACGCCGTCAACAAAAGCACCTTTACCGAACCCACATTTGGAAAACAGTCATGATGATTCTTAGGCTTCATTTTCTTTCCACATGCAACAGCGCCGTACATCAGACATTGGCTCAGCAGGTCTTGTTTTACATCCAACGTGATGACCCATGCTAATGGCATAAATACTAAACATTCAGTCCTCTCTGCTTCTCATTTATGTTGGCATTTCCCTAGCATTCCCTAAATCTGTCAATTCTGCCTTCTATCTAACTTTTAAAGTAAAACAGGCCACAATTCATGCAAGGCAAATGCATGGATTACATACCTATGGACAAATTATCCATGTCTTTTCCAAAAAGGATCGTTCCAAGCCGATTTCATTTAGTATTGTCACGATGCAAAATGACAGAGAACTGCATGCTGCTGCCAAGTATGTGATGGGACTCGACTTCCTTGCTGTTCTATAGTGGTAGCCACCTGAAACTACATGCTGCATAGGATCTGTTCACACTTAATTTGCCATCTCTGTGACAAATAGCAAAACTTAGAACCACTCCTCAAAATCATCCTACATTTAAAAATTCTTCTCCTGGATCATCCTTGCCATCTTTCTGGTTTTCCACAGTTTTGCTCATGGGCGCTGTGGCTTAGTTGGTTAAAGCGCCTGGTAAGTGAACAGGAGATCCTGAGTTCAACTCTCAGCAGTGCCTTGTTCTCTTATTCTGCTCAATAATCAGCTTTTTTTCCCAAAAGGGAGATGTTCACTAGCCAATGACATTAAAGATGCTCGTCCCACATCCCTAGAATACTCCACCCGAGTGGCAAAGAGTCAGCTCTGGTTTAGTTTTAACAAGTAGATGGTTGCAACGTTTTGCAAAATGTAGGATGGCATAAGGCACGATAAATTAGAGGTGCCGATTCACTATTGCCTGACTGATACGCTACATAATGCCTGTAAATATGTTTAGAGACTTCAATAGCATCCTTCTTGAACGGTGATGGTAAATTTTCTTCCTCGGGGCATTGCTTGCGCTGAGCATAGAGAATTTTCCAAAAAGAAATCATACGACGAGGATGGGATTCGAACCCATACGTGCAGAGCACAATGGATTAGCTGTCCATCGCCTTAACCACTCGGCCACCCCGTCAACAAAAGTACCTTTACCGAACCCACATTTGGAAAACAGTCGTGATGATTCTTAGGCTTCATTTTCTTTCCACATGCAACAGCGCCGTACATCAGACATTGGCTCAGCAGGTCTTGTTTTACATCCAACGTGATGACCCATGCTAATGGCATAAATACTAAACATTCAGTCCTCTCTGCTTCTCATTTATGTTGGCATTTCCCTAGCATTCCCTAAATCTGTCAATTCTGCCTTCTATCTAACTTTTAAAGTAAAACAGGCCACGATTCATGCAAGGCAAATGCATGGATTACATACCTATGGACAAATTATCCATGTCTTTTCCAAAAAGGATCGTCCCAAGCCGATTTCATTTAGAATTGTCACGATGCAAAATGACAGAGAACTGCATGCTGCTGCCAAGTATGTGATGGGACTCGACTTCCTTGCTGTTCTATAGTGGTAGCCACCTGAAACTACATGCTGCATAGGATCTGTTCACACTTAATTTGCCATCTCTGTGACAAATAGCAAAACTTAGAACCACTCCTCAAAATCATCCTACATTTAAAAATTCTTCTCCTGGATCATCCTTGCCATCTTTCTGGTTTTCCACAGTTTTGCTCATGGGCGCTGTGGCTTAGTTGGTTAAAGCGCCTGTCTAGTAAACAGGAGATCCTGAGTTCAACTCTCAGCAGTGCCTTGTTCTCTTATTCTGCTCAATAATCAGCACTTTTTTTCCAAAAGGGAGATGTTCACTAGCCAATGACATTAAAGATGCTCGTCCCACATCCCTAGAATACTCCACCCGAATGGCAAAGAGTCAGCTCTGGTTTAGTTTTAACAAGTAGATGGTTGCAACGTTTTGCAAAATGTAGGATGGCATAAGGCACGATAAATTAGAGGTGCCGATTCACTATTGCCTGACTGATACGCTACATAATGCCTGTAAATATGTTTAGAGACTTCAATAGCATCCTTCTTGAACGGTGATGGTAAATTTTCTTCCTCGGGGCATTGCTTGCGCTGAGCATAGAGAATTTTCCAAAAAGAAATCATACGACGAGGATGGGATTCGAACCCATGTGTGCAGAGCACAATGGATTAGCAGTCCATCGCCTTAACCACTCGGCCACGCCGTCAACAAAAGCACCTTTACCGAACCCACATTTGGAAAACAGTCATGATGATTCTTAGGCTTCATTTTCTTTCCACATGCAACAGCGCCGTACATCAGACATTGGCTCAGCAGGTCTTGTTTTACATCCAACGTGATGACCCATGCTAATGGCATAAATACTAAACATTCAGTCCTCTCTGCTTCTCATTTATGTTGGCATTTCCCTAGCATTCCCTAAATCTGTCAATTCTGCCTTCTATCTAACTTTTAAAGTAAAACAGGCCACAATTCATGCAAGGCAAATGCATGGATTACATACCTATGGACAAATTATCCATGTCTTTTCCAAAAAGGATCGTCCCAAGCCGATTTCATTTAGAATTGTCACGATGCAAAATGACAGAGAACTGCATGCTGCTGCCAAGTATGTGATGGGACTCGACTTCCTTGCTGTTCTATAGTGGTAGCCACCTGAAACTACATGCTGCATAGGATCTGTTCACACTTAATTTGCCATCTCTGTGACAAATAGCAAAACTTAGAACCACTCCTCAAAATCATCCTACATTTAAAAATTCTTCTCCTGGATCATCCTTGCCATCTTTCTGGTTTTCCACAGTTTTGCTCATGGGCGCTGTGGCTTAGTTGGTTAAAGCGCCTGGTAAGTGAACAGGAGATCCTGAGTTCAACTCTCAGCAGTGCCTTGTTCTCTTATTCTGCTCAATAATCAGCTTTTTTTTCCAAAAGGGAGATGTTCACTAGCCAATGACATTAAAGATGCTCGTCCCACATCCCTAGAATACTCCACCCGAGTGGCAAAGAGTCAGCTCTGGTTTAGTTTTAACAAGTAGATGGTTGCAACGTTTTGCAAAATGTAGAATGGCATAAGGCACGATAAATTAGAGGTGCCAATTCACTATTGCCTGACTGATACGCTACATAATGCCTGTAAATATGTTTAGAGACTTCAATAGCATCCTTCTTGAACGGTGATGGTAAATTTTCTTCCTCGGGGCATTGCTTGCGCTGAGCATAGAGAATTTTCCAAAAAGGAATCATACGACGAGGATGGGATTCGAACCCATGCGTGCAGAGCACAATGGATTAGCAGTCCATCGCCTTAACCACTCGGCCACCCCGTCAACAAAAGTACCTTTACCGAACCCACATTTGGAAAACAGTCGTGATGATTCTTAGGCTTCATTTTCTTTCCACATGCAACAGCGCCGTACATCAGACATTGGCTCAGCGGGTCTTGTTTTACATCCAACGTGAAGACCCATGCTAATGGCATAAATACTAAACATTCAGTCCTCTCTGCTTCTCATTTATGTTGGCATTTCCCTAGCATTCCCTAAATCTGTCAATTCTGCCTTCTATCTAACTTTTAAAGTAAAACAGGCCACAATTCATGCAAGGCAAATGCATGGATTACATACCTATGGACAAATTATCCATGTCTTTTCCAAAAAGGAACGTCCCAAGCCGATTTCATTTAGAATTGTCACGATGCAAAATGACAGAGAACTGCATGCTGCTGCCAAGTATGTGATGGGACTCGACTTCCTTGCTGTTCTATAGTGGTAGCCACCTGAAACTACATGCTGCATAGGATCTGTTCACACTTAGTTTGCCATCTCTGTGACAAATAGCAAAACTTAGAACCACTCCTCAAAATCATCCTACATTTAAAAATTCTTCTCCTGGATCATCCTTGCCATCTTTCTGGTTTTCCACAGTTTTGCTCATGGGTGCTGTGGCTTAGTTGGTTAAAGCGCCTGTCTAGTAAACAGGAGATCCTGAGTTCAGCTCTCAACCTTGTTCTCTTATTCTGCTCAATAATCAGCTTTTTTTTCCAAAAGGGAGATGTTCACTAGCCAATGACATTAAAGATGCTCGTCCCACATCCCTAGAATACTCCACCCGAGTGGCAAAGAGTCAGCTCTGGTTTAGTTTTAACAAGTAGATGGTTGCAACGTTTTGCAAAATGTAGGATGGCATAAGGCACGATAAATTAGAGGTGCCGATTCACTATTGCCTGACTGATACGCTACATAATGCCTGTAAATATGTTTAGAGACTTCAATAGCATCCTTCTTGAACGGTGATGGTAAATTTTCTTCCTCGGGGCATTGCTTGCGCTGAGCATAGAGAATTTTCCAAAAAGGAATCATACGACGAGGATGGGATTCGAACCCATGCGTGCAGAGCACAATGGTTTAGCAGTCCATCGCCTTAACCACTCGGCCACCCCGTCAACAAAAGTACCTTTACCGAACCCACATTTGGAAAACAGTCGTGATGATTCTTAGGCTTCATTTTCTTTCCACATGCAACAGCGCCGTACATCAGACATTGGCTCAGCAGGTCTTGTTTTACATCCAACGTGATGACCCATGCTAATGGCATAAATACTAAACATTCAGTCCTCTCTGCTTCTCATTTATGTTGGCATTTCCCTAGCATTCCCTAAATCTGTCAATTCTGCCTTCTATCTAACTTTTAAAGTAAAACAGGCCACAATTCATGCAAGGCAAATGCATGGATTACATACCTATGGACAAATTATCCATGTCTTTTCCAAAAAGGATCGTCCCAAGCCGATTTCATTAAGAATTGTCACGATGCAAAATGACAGTGAACTGCATGCTGCTGCCAAGTATGTGATGGGACTCGACTTCCTTGCTGTTCTATAGTGGTAGCCACCTGAAACTACATGCTGCATAGGATCTGTTCACACTTAATTTGCCATCTCTGTGACAAATAGCAAAACTTAGAACCACTCCTCAAAATCATCCTACATTTAAAAATTCTTCTCCTGGATCATCCTTGCCATCTTTCTGGTTTTCCACAGTTTTGCTCATGGGCGCTGTGGCTTAGTTGGTTAAAGCGCCTGTCTAGTAAACGGGAGATCCTGAGTTCAACTCTCAGCAGTGCCTTGTTCTCTTATTCTGCTCAATAATCAGCTCTTTTTTCCAAAAGGGAGATGTTCACTAGCCAATGACATTAAAGATGCTCGTCCCACATCCCTAGAATACTCCACCCGAGTGGCAAAGAGTCAGCTCTGGTTTAGTTTTAACAAGTAGATGGTTGCAACGTTTTGCAAAATGTAGGATGGCATAAGGCACGATAAATTAGAGGTGCCGATTCACTATTGCCTGACTGATACGCTACATAATGCCTGTAAATATGTTTAGAGACTTCAATAGCATCCTTCTTGAACGGTGATGGTAAATTTTCTTCCTCGGGGCATTGCTTGCGCTGAGCATAGAGAATTTTCCAAAAAGAAATCATACGACGAGGATGGGATTCGAACCCATGCGTGCAGAGCACAATGGATTAGCTGTCCATCGCCTTAACCACTCGGCCACCCCGTCAACAAAAGTACCTTTACCGAACCCACATTTGGAAAACAGTCGTGATGATTCTTAGGCTTCATTTTCTTTCCACATGCAACAGCGCCGTACATCAGACATTGGCTCAGCAGGTCTTGTTTTACATCCAACGTGATGACCCATGCTAATGGCATAAATACTAAACATTCAGTCCTCTCTGCTTCTCATTTATGTTGGCATTTCCCTAGCATTCCCTAAATCTGTCAATTCTGCCTTCTATCTAACTTTTAAAGTAAAACAGGCCACAATTCATGCAAGGCAAATGCATGGATTACATACCTATGGACAAATTATCCATGTCTTTTCCAAAAAGGATCGTCCCAAGCCGATTTCATTTAGAATCGTCACGATGCAAAATGACAGAGAACTGCATGCTGCTGCCAAGTATGTGATGGGACTCGACTTCCTTGCTGTTCTATAGTGGTAGCCACCTGAAACTACATGCTGCATAGGATCTGTTCACACTTAATTTGCCATCTCTGTGACAAATAGCAAAACTTAGAACCACTCCTCAAAATCATCCTACATTTAAAAATTCTTCTCCTGGATCATCCTTGCCATCTTTCTGGTTTTCCACAGTTTTGCTCATGGGTGCTGTGGCTTAGTTGGTTAAAGCGCCTGTCTAGTAAACAGGAGATCCTGAGTTCAACTCTCAGCAGTGCCTTGTTCTCTTATTCTGCTCAATAATCAGCATTTTTTTCCAAAAGGGAGATGTTCACTAGCCAATGACATTAAAGATGCTCGTCCCACATCCCTAGAATACTCCACCCGAGTGGCAAAGAGTCAGCTCTGGTTTAGTTTTAACAAGTAGATGGTTGCAACGTTTTGCAAAATGTAGGATGGCATAAGGCACGATAAATTAGAGGTGCCGATTCACTATTGCCTGACTGATACGCTACATAATGCCTGTAAATATGTTTAGAGACTTCAATAGCATCCTTCTTGAACGGTGATGGTAAATTTTCTTCCTCGGGGCATTGCTTGCGCTGAGCATAGAGAATTTTCCAAAAAGAAATCATACGACGAGGATGGGATTCGAACCCATGTGTGCAGAGCACAATGGATTAGCAGTCCATCGCCTTAACCACTCGGCCACGCCGTCAACAAAAGTACCTTTACCGAACCCACATTTGGAAAACAGTCATGATGATTCTTAGGCTTCATTTTCTTTCCACATGCAACAGCGCCGTACATCAGACATTGGCTCAGCAGGTCTTGTTTTACATCCAACGTGATGACCCATGCTAATGGCATAAATACTAAACATTCAGTCCTCTCTGCTTCTCATTTATGTTGGCATTTCCCTAGCATTCCCTAAATCTGTCAATTCTGCCTTCTATCTAACTTTTAAAGTAAAACAGGCCACAATTCATGCAAGGCAAATGCATGGATTACATACCTATGGACAAATTATCCATGTCTTTTCCAAAAAGGATCGTCCCAAGCCGATTTCATTTAGAATTGTCACGATGCAAAATGACAGAGAACTGCATGCTGCTGCCAAGTATGTGATGGGACTCGACTTCCTTGCTGTTCTATAGTGGTAGCCACCTGAAACTACATGCTGCATAGGATCTGTTCACACTTAATTTGCCATCTCTGTGACAAATAGCAAAACTTAGAACCACTCCTCAAAATCATCCTACATTTAAAAATTCTTCTCCTGGATCATCCTTGCCATCTTTCTGGTTTTCCACAGTTTTGCTCATGGGCGCTGTGGCTTAGTTGGTTAAAGCGCCTGGTAAGTGAACAGGAGATCCTGAGTTCAACTCTCAGCAGTGCCTTGTTCTCTTATTCTGCTCAATAATCAGCTTTTTTTTCCAAAAGGGAGATGTTCACTAGCCAATGGCATTAAAGATGCTCGTCCCACATCCCTAGAATACTCCACCCGAGTGGCAAAGAGTCAGCTCTGGTTTAGTTTTAACAAGTAGATGGTTGCAACGTTTTGCAAAATGTAGGATGGCATAAGGCACGATAAATTAGAGGTGCCGATTCACTATTGCCTGACTGATACGCTACATAATGCCTGTAAATATGTTTAGAGAGTTCAATAGCATCCTTCTTGAACGGTGATGGTAAATTTTCTTCCTCGGGGCATTGCTTGCGCTGAGCATAGAGAATTTTCCAAAAAGAAATCATACGACGAGGATGGGATTCGAACCCATGCGTGCAGAGCACAATGGATTAGCTGTCCATCGCCTTAACCACTCGGCCACCCCGTCAACAAAAGTACCTTTACCGAACCCACATTTGGAAAACAGTCGTGATGATTCTTAGGCTTCATTTTCTTTCCACATGCAACAGCGCCGTACATCAGACATTGGCTCAGCAGGTCTTGTTTTACATCCAACGTGATGACCCATGCTAATGGCATAAATACTAAACATTCAGTCCTCTCTGCTTCTCATTTATGTTGGCATTTCCCTAGCATTCCCTAAATCTGTCAATTCTGCCTTCTATCTAACTTTTAAAGTAAAACAGGCCACAATTCATGCAAGGCAAATGCATGGATTACATACCTATGGACAAATTATCCATGTCTTTTCCAAAAAGGATCGTCCCAAGCCGATTTCATTTAGAATTGTCACGATGCAAAATGACAGAGAACTGCATGCTGCTGCCAAGTATGTGATGGGACTCGACTTCCTTGCTGTTCTATAGTGGTAGCCACCTGAAACTACATGCTGCATAGGATCTGTTCACACTTAATTTGCCATCTCTGTGACAAATAGCAAAACTTAGAACCACTCCTCAAAATCATCCTACATTTAAAAATTCTTCTCCTGGATCATCCTTGCCATCTTTCTGGTTTTCCACAGTTTTGCTCATGGGCGCTGTGGCTTAGTTGGTTAAAGCGCCTGTCTAGCAAACGGGAGATCCTGAGTTCAACTCTCAGCAGTGCCTTGTTCTCTTATTCTGCTCAATAATCAGCTCTTTTTTCCAAAAGGGAGATGTTCACTAGCCAATGACATTAAAGATGCTCGTCCCACATCCCTAGAATACTCCACCCGAGTGGCAAAGAGTCAGCTCTGGTTTAGTTTTAACAAGTAGATGGTTGCAACGTTTTGCAAAATGTAGGATGGCATAAGGCACGATAAATTAGAGGTGCCGATTCACTATTGCCTGACTGATACGCTACATAATGCCTGTAAATATGTTTAGAGACTTCAATAGCATCCTTCTTGAACGGTGATGGTAAATTTTCTTCCTCGGGGCATTGCTTGCGCTGAGCATAGAGAATTTTCCAAAAAGGAATCATACGACGAGGATGGGATTCGAACCCATGCGTGCAGAGCACAATGGATTAGCAGTCCATCGCCTTAACCACTCGGCCACCCCGTCAACAAAAGTACCTTTACCGAACCCACATTTGGAAAACAGTCGTGATGATTCTTAGGCTTCATTTTCTTTCCACATGCAACAGCGCCGTACATCAGACATTGGCTCAGCAGGTCTTGTTTTACATCCAACGTGATGACCCATGCTAATGGCATAAATACTAAACATTCAGTCCTCTCTGCTTCTCATTTATGTTGGCATTTCCCTAGCATTCCCTAAATCTGTCAATTCTGCCTTCTATCTAACTTTTAAAGTAAAACAGGCCACAATTCATGCAAGGCAAATGCATGGATTACATACCTATGGACAAATTATCCATGTCTTTTCCAAAAAGGATCGTCCCAAGCCGATTTCATTTAGAATTGTCACGATGCAAAATGACAGAGAACTGCATGCTGCTGCCAAGTATGTGATGGGACTCGACTTCCTTGCTGTTCTATAGTGGTAGCCACCTGAAACTACATGCTGCATAGGATCTGTTCACACTTAATTTGCCATCTCTGTGACAAATAGCAAAACTTAGAACCACTCCTCAAAATCATCCTACATTTAAAAATTCTTCTCCTGGATCATCATTGCCATCTTTCTGGTTTTCCACAGTTTTGCTCATGGGCGCTGTGGCTTAGTTGGTTAAAGCGCCTGTCTAGTAAACGGGAGATCCTGAGTTCAACTCTCAGCAGTGCCTTGTTCTCTTATTCTGCTCAATAATCAGCTCTTTTTTCCAAAAGGGAGATGTTCACTAGCCAATGACATTAAAGATGCTCGTCCCACATCCCTAGAATACTCCACCCGAGTGGCAAAGAGTCAGCTCTGGTTTAGTTTTAACAAGTAGATGGTTGCAACGTTTTGCAAAATGTAGGATGGCATAAGGCACGATAAATTAGAGGTGCCGATTCACTATTGCCTGACTGATACGCTACATAATGCCTGTAAATATGTTTAGAGACTTCAATAGCATCCTTCTTGAACGGTGATGGTAAATTTTCTTCCTCGGGGCATTGCTTGCGCTGAGCATAGAGAATTTTCCAAAAAGGAATCATACGACGAGGATGGGATTCGAACCCATGCGTGCAGAGCACAATGGATTAGCAGTCCATCGCCTTAACCACTCGGCCACCCCGTCAACAAAAGTACCTTTACCGAACCCACATTTGGAAAACAGTCGTGATGATTCTTAGGCTTCATTTTCTTTCCACATGCAACAGCGCCGTACATCAGACATTGGCTCAGCAGGTCTTGTTTTACATCCAACGTGATGACCCATGCTAATGGCATAAATACTAAACATTCAGTCCTCTCTGCTTCTCATTTATGTTGGCATTTCCCTAGCATTCCCTAAATCTGTCAATTCTGCCTTCTATCTAACTTTTAAAGTAAAACAGGCCACAATTCATGCAAGGCAAATGCATGGATTACATACCTATGGACAAATTATCCATGTCTTTTCCAAAAAGGATCGTCCCAAGCCGATTTCATTTAGAATTGTCACGATGCAAAATGACAGAGAACTGCATGCTGCTGCCAAGTATGTGATGGGACTCGACTTCCTTGCTGTTCTATAGTGGTAGCCACCTGAAACTACATGCTGCATAGGATCTGTTCACACTTAATTTGCCATCTCTGTGACAAATAGCAAAACTTAGAACCACTCCTCAAAATCATCCTACATTTAAAAATTCTTCTCCTGGATCATCCTTGCCATCTTTCTGGTTTTCCACAGTTTTGCTCATGGGCGCTGTGGCTTAGTTGGTTAAAGCGCCTGTCTAGTAAACGGGAGATCCTGAGTTCAACTCTCAGCAGTGCCTTGTTCTCTTATTCTGCTCAATAATCAGCTCTTTTTTCCAAAAGGGAGATGTTCACTAGCCAATGACATTAAAGATGCTCGTCCCACATCCCTAGAATACTCCACCCGAGTGGCAAAGAGTCAGCTCTGGTTTAGTTTTAACAAGTAGATGGTTGCAACGTTTTGCAAAATGTAGGATGGCATAAGGCACGATAAATTAGAGGTGCCGATTCACTATTGCCTGACTGATACGCTACATAATGCCTGTAAATATGTTTAGAGACTTCAATAGCATCCTTCTTGAACGGTGATGGTAAATTTTCTTCCTCGGGGCATTGCTTGCGCTGAGCATAGAGAATTTTCCAAAAAGGAATCATACGACGAGGATGGGATTCGAACCCATGCGTGCAGAGCACAATGGATTAGCAGTCCATCGCCTTAACCACTCGGCCACCCCGTCAACAAAAGTACCTTTACCGAACCCACATTTGGAAAACAGTCGTGATGATTCTTAGGCTTCATTTTCTTTCCACATGCAACAGCGCCGTACATCAGACATTGGCTCAGCAGGTCTTGTTTTACATCCAACGTGATGACCCATGCTAATGGCATAAATACTAAACATTCAGTCCTCTCTGCTTCTCATTTATGTTGGCATTTCCCTAGCATTCCCTAAATCTGTCAATTCTGCCTTCTATCTAACTTTTAAAGTAAAACAGGCCACAATTCATGCAAGGCAAATGCATGGATTACATACCTATGGACAAATTATCCATGTCTTTTCCAAAAAGGATCGTCCCAAGCCGATTTCATTTAGAATTGTCACGATGCAAAATGACAGAGAACTGCATGCTGCTGCCAAGTATGTGATGGGACTCGACTTCCTTGCTGTTCTATAGTGGTAGCCACCTGAAACTACATGCTGCATAGGATCTGTTCACACTTAATTTGCCATCTCTGTGACAAATAGCAAAACTTAGAACCACTCCTCAAAATCATCCTACATTTAAAAATTCTTCTCCTGGATCATCCTTGCCATCTTTCTGGTTTTCCACAGTTTTGCTCATGGGCGCAGTGGCTTAGTTGGTTAAAGTGCCTGTCTAGTAAATAGGAGATCCTGAGTTCAACTCTCAGCAGTGCCTTGTTCTCTTATTCTGCTCAATAATCAGCTTTTTTTTCCAAAAGGGAGATGTTCACTAGCCAATGACATTAAAGATGCTCGTCCCACATCCCTAGAATACTCCACCCGAGTGGCAAAGAGTCAGCTCTGGTTTAGTTTTAACAAGTAGATGGTTGCAACGTTTTGCAAAATGTAGGATGGCATAAGGCACGATAAATTAGAGGTGCCGATTCACTATTGCCTGACTGATACGCTACATAATGCCTGTAAATATGTTTAGAGACTTCAATAGCATCCTTCTTGAACGGTGATGGTAAATTTTCTTCCTCGGGGCATTGCTTGCGCTGAGCATAGAGAATTTTCCAAAAAGGAATCATACGACGAGGATGGGATTCGAACCCATGCGTGCAGAGCACAATGGATTAGCAGTCCATCGCCTTAACCACTCGGCCACCCCGTCAACAAAAGTACCTTTACCGAACCCACATTTGGAAAACAGTCGTGATGATTCTTAGGCTTCATTTTCTTTCCACATGCAACAGCGCCGTACATCAGACATTGGCTCAGCAGGTCTTGTTTTACATCCAACGTGAAGACCCATGCTAATGGCATAAATACTAAACATTCAGTCCTCTCTGCTTCTCATTTATGTTGGCATTTCCCTAGCATTCCCTAAATCTGTCAATTCTGCCTTCTATCTAACTTTTAAAGTAAAACAGGCCACAATTCATGCAAGGCAAATGCATGGATTACATACCTATGGACAAATTATCCATGTCTTTTCCAAAAAGGAACGTCCCAAGCCGATTTCATTTAGAATTGTCACGATGCAAAATGACAGAGAACTGCATGCTGCTGCCAAGTATGTGATGGGACTCGACTTCCTTGCTGTTCTATAGTGGTAGCCACCTGAAACTACATGCTGCATAGGATCTGTTCACACTTAATTTGCCATCTCTGTGACAAATAGCAAAACTTAGAACCACTCCTCAAAATCATCCTACATTTAAAAATTCTTCTCCTGGATCATCCTTGTCATCTTTCTGGTTTTCCACAGTTTTGCTCATGGGTGCTGTGGCTTAGTTGGTTAAAGCACCTGTCTAGTAAACAGGAGATCCTGAGTTCAACTCTATACCTTGTTCTCTTATTCTGCTCAATAATCAGCTTTTTTTTCCAAAAGGGAGATGTTCACTAGCCAATGACATTAAAGATGCTCGTCCCACATCCCTAGAATACTCCACCCGAGTGGCAAAGAGTCAGCTCTGGTTTAGTTTTAACAAGTAGATGGTTGCAACGTTTTGCAAAATGTAGGATGGCATAAGGCACGATAAATTAGAGGTGCCGATTCACTATTGCCTGACTGATACGCTACATAATGCCTGTAAATATGTTTAGAGACTTCAATAGCATCCTTCTTGAACGGTGGTGGTAAATTTTCTTCCTCGGGGCATTGCTTGCGCTGAGCATAGAGAATTTTCCAAAAAGGAATCATACGACGAGGATGGGATTCGAACCCATGCGTGCAGAGCACAATGGATTAGCAGTCCATCGCCTTAACCACTCGGCCACCCCGTCAACAAAAGTACCTTTACCGAACCCACATTTGGAAAACAGTCGTGATGATTCTTAGGCTTCATTTTCTTTCCACATGCAACAGCGCCGTACATCAGACATTGGCTCAGCAGGTCTTGTTTTACATCCAACGTGAAGACCCATGCTAATGGCATAAATACTAAACATTCAGTCCTCTCTGCTTCTCATTTATGTTGGCATTTCCCTAGCATTCCCTAAATCTGTCAATTCTGCCTTCTATCTAACTTTTAAAGTAAAACAGGCCACAATTCATGCAAGGCAAATGCATGGATTACATACCTATGGACAAATTATCCATGTCTTTTCCAAAAAGGATCGTCCCAAGCCGATTTCATTTAGAATCGTCACGATGCAAAATGACAGAGAACTGCATGCTGCTGCCAAGTATGTGATGGGACTCGACTTCCTTGCTGTTCTATAGTGGTAGCCACCTGAAACTACATGCTGTATAGGATCTGTTCACACTTAATTTGCCATCTCTGTGACAAATAGCAAAACTTAGAACCACTCCTCAAAATCATCCTACATTTAAAAATTCTTCTCCTGGATCATCCTTGCCATCTTTCTGGTTTTCCACAGTTTTGCTCATGGGTGCTGTGGCTTGGTTGGTTAAAGCGCCTGTCTAGTTAACAGGAGATCCTGAGTTCAACTCTCAGCAGTGCCTTGTTCTCTTATCGTGCTCAATAATCAGCTCTTTTTTCCAAAAGGGAGATGTTCACTAGCCAATGACATTAAAGATGCTCGTCCCACATCCCTAGAATACTCCACCCGAGTGGCAAAGAGTCAGCTCTGGTTTAGTTTTAACAAGTAGATGGTTGCAACGTTTTGCAAAATGTAGGATGGCATAAGGCACGATAAATTAGAGGTGCCAATTCACTATTGCCTGACTGATACGCTACATAATGCCTGTAAATATGTTTAGAGACTTCAATAGCATCCTTCTTGAACGGTGATGGTAAATTTTCTTCCTCGGGGCATTGCTTGCGCTGAGCATAGAGAATTTTCCAAAAAGGAATCATACGACGAGGATGGGATTCGAACCCATGCGTGCAGAGCACAATGGATTAGCAGTCCATCGCCTTAACCACTCGGCCACCCCGTCAACAAAAGTACCTTTACCGAACCCACATTTGGAAAACAGTCGTGATGATTCTTAGGCTTCATTTTCTTTCCACATGCAACAGCGCCGTACATCAGACATTGGCTCAGCAGGTCTTGTTTTACATCCAACGTGAAGACCCATGCTAATGGCATAAATACTAAACATTCAGTCCTCTCTGCTTCTCATTTATGTTGGCATTTCCCTAACATTCCCTAAATCTGTCAATTCTGCCTTCTATCTAACTTTTAAAGTAAAACAGGCCACAATTCATGCAAGGCAAATGCATGGATTACATACCTATGGACAAATTATCCATGTCTTTTCCAAAAAGGATCGTCCCAAGCCGATTTCATTTAGAATCGTCACGATGCAAAATGACAGAGAACTGCATGCTGCTGCCAAGTATGTGATGGGACTCGACTTCCTTGCTGTTCTATAGTGGTAGCCACCTGAAACTACATGCTGCATAGGATCTGTTCACACTTAATTTGCCATCTCTGTGACAAATAGCAAAACTTAGAACCACTCCTCAAAATCATCCTACATTTAAAAATTCTTCTCCTGGATCATCCTTGTCATCTTTCTGGTTTTCCACAGTTTTGCTCATGGGTGCTGTGGCTTAGTTGGTTAAAGCACCTGTCTAGTAAACAGGAGATCCTGAGTTCAACTCTATACCTTGTTCTCTTATTCTGCTCAATAATCAGCTTTTTTTTCCAAAAGGGAGATGTTCACTAGCCAATGACATTAAAGATGCTCGTCCCACATCCCTAGAATACTCCACCCGAGTGGCAAAGAGTCAGCTCTGGTTTAGTTTTAACAAGTAGATGGTTGCAACGTTTTGCAAAATGTAGGATGGCATAAGGCACGATAAATTAGAGGTGCCGATTCACTATTGCCTGACTGATACGCTACATAATGCCTGTAAATATGTTTAGAGACTTCAATAGCATCCTTCTTGAACGGTGATGGTAAATTTTCTTCCTCGGGGCATTGCTTGCGCTGAGCATAGAGAATTTTCCAAAAAGGAATCATACGACGAGGATGGGATTCGAACCCATGCGTGCAGAGCACAATGGATTAGCAGTCCATCGCCTTAACCACTCGGCCACCCCGTCAACAAAAGTACCTTTACCGAACCCACATTTGGAAAACAGTCGTGATGATTCTTAGGCTTCATTTTCTTTCCACATGCAACAGCGCCGTACATCAGACATTCGCTCAGCAGGTCTTGTTTTACATCCAACGTGAAGACCCATGCTAATGGCATAAATACTAAACATTCAGTCCTCTCTGCTTCTCATTTATGTTGGCATTTCCCTAGCATTCCCTAAATCTGTCAATTCTGCCTTCTATCTAACTTTTAAAGTAAAACAGGCCACAATTCATGCAAGGCAAATGCATGGATTACATACCTATGGACAAATTATCCATGTCTTTTCCAAAAAGGATCGTCCCAAGCCGATTTCATTTAGAATCGTCACGATGCAAAATGACAGAGAACTGCATGCTGCTGCCAAGTATGTGATGGGACTCGACTTCCTTGCTGTTCTATAGTGGTAGCCACCTGAAACTACATGCTGCATAGGATCTGTTCACACTTAATTTGCCATCTCTGTGACAAATAGCAAAACTTAGAACCACTCCTCAAAATCATCCTACATTTAAAAATTCTTCTCCTGGATCATCCTTGTCATCTTTCTGGTTTTCCACAGTTTTGCTCATGGGTGCTGTGGCTTAGTTGGTTAAAGCACCTGTCTAGTAAACAGGAGATCCTGAGTTCAACTCTATACCTTGTTCTCTTATTCTGCTCAATAATCAGCTTTTTTTTCCAAAAGGGAGATGTTCACTAGCCAATGACATTAAAGATGCTCGTCCCACATCCCTAGAATACTCCACCCGAGTGGCAAAGAGTCAGCTCTGGTTTAGTTTTAACAAGTAGATGGTTGCAACGTTTTGCAAAATGTAGGATGGCATAAGGCACGATAAATTAGAGGTGCCGATTCACTATTGCCTGACTGATACGCTACATAATGCCTGTAAATATGTTTAGAGACTTCAATAGCATCCTTCTTGAACGGTGATGGTAAATTTTCTTCCTCGGGGCATTGCTTGCGCTGAGCATAGAGAATTTTCCAAAAAGGAATCATACGACGAGGATGGGATTCGAACCCATGCGTGCAGAGCACAATGGATTAGCAGTCCATCGCCTTAACCACTCGGCCACCCCGTCAACAAAAGTACCTTTACCGAACCCACATTTGGAAAACAGTCGTGATGATTCTTAGGCTTCATTTTCTTTCCACATGCAACAGCGCCGTACATCAGACATTCGCTCAGCAGGTCTTGTTTTACATCCAACGTGAAGACCCATGCTAATGGCATAAATACTAAACATTCAGTCCTCTCTGCTTCTCATTTATGTTGGCATTTCCCTAGCATTCCCTAAATCTGTCAATTCTGCCTTCTATCTAACTTTTAAAGTAAAACAGGCCACAATTCATGCAAGGCAAATGCATGGATTACATACCTATGGACAAATTATCCATGTCTTTTCCAAAAAGGATCGTCCCAAGCCGATTTCATTTAGAATCGTCACGATGCAAAATGACAGAGAACTGCATGCTGCTGCCAAGTATGTGATGGGACTCGACTTCCTTGCTGTTCTATAGTGGTAGCCACCTGAAACTACATGCTGCATAGGATCTGTTCACACTTAATTTGCCATCTCTGTGACAAATAGCAAAACTTAGAACCACTCCTCAAAATCATCCTACATTTAAAAATTCTTCTCCTGGATCATCCTTGTCATCTTTCTGGTTTTCCACAGTTTTGCTCATGGGTGCTGTGGCTTAGTTGGTTAAAGCACCTGTCTAGTAAACAGGAGATCCTGAGTTCAACTCTATACCTTGTTCTCTTATTCTGCTCAATAATCAGCTTTTTTTTCCAAAAGGGAGATGTTCACTAGCCAATGACATTAAAGATGCTCGTCCCACATCCCTAGAATACTCCACCCGAGTGGCAAAGAGTCAGCTCTGGTTTAGTTTTAACAAGTAGATGGTTGCAACGTTTTGCAAAATGTAGGATGGCATAAGGCACGATAAATTAGAGGTGCCGATTCACTATTGCCTGACTGATACGCTACATAATGCCTGTAAATATGTTTAGAGACTTCAATAGCATCCTTCTTGAACGGTGATGGTAAATTTTCTTCCTCGGGGCATTGCTTGCGCTGAGCATAGAGAATTTTCCAAAAAGGAATCATACGACGAGGATGGGATTCGAACCCATGCGTGCAGAGCACAATGGATTAGCAGTCCATCGCCTTAACCACTCGGCCACCCCGTCAACAAAAGTACCTTTACCGAACCCACATTTGGAAAACAGTCGTGATGATTCTTAGGCTTCATTTTCTTTCCACATGCAACAGCGCCGTACATCAGACATTGGCTCAGCAGGTCTTGTTTTACATCCAACGTGAAGACCCATGCTAATGGCATAAATACTAAACATTCAGTCCTCTCTGCTTCTCATTTATGTTGGCATTTCCCTAGCATTCCCTAAATCTGTCAATTCTGCCTTCTATCTAACTTTTAAAGTAAAACAGGCCACAATTCATGCAAGGCAAATGCATGGATTACATACCTATGGACAAATTATCCATGTCTTTTCCAAAAAGGATCGTCCCAAGCCGATTTCATTTAGAATCGTCACGATGCAAAATGACAGAGAACTGCATGCTGCTGCCAAGTATGTGATGGGACTCGACTTCCTTGCTGTTCTATAGTGGTAGCCACCTGAAACTACATGCTGCATAGGATCTGTTCACACTTAATTTGCCATCTCTGTGACAAATAGCAAAACTTAGAACCACTCCTCAAAATCATCCTACATTTAAAAATTCTTCTCCTGGATCATCCTTGCCATCTTTCTGGTTTTCCACAGTTTTGCTCATGGGTGCTGTGGCTTGGTTGGTTAAAGCGCCTGTCTAGTAAACAGGAGATCCTGAGTTCAACTCTCAGCAGTGCCTTGTTCTCTTATCGTGCTCAATAATCAGCTCTTTTTTCCAAAAGGGAGATGTTCACTAGCCAATGACATTAAAGATGCTCGTCCCACATCCCTAGAATACTCCACCCGAGTGGCAAAGAGTCAGCTCTGGTTTAGTTTTAACAAGTAGATGGTTGCAACTAGAGATGAGCGAACGCGTTCGTCCGAGCTTGATATTCGTGCGAATATTAGGGTGTTCGGGATGTTCGTTATTCGTGACGAACACCATGCGGTGTTCTGGTTACTTTCACTTCCTTCCCTGAGACGTTAGCGCGCTTTTCTGGCCAATTGAAAGACAGGGAAGGCATTACAACTTCCCCCTGCAACGTTTAAGCCCTATACCACCCCCCTGCTGTGAGTGGCTGGCGAGATCAGGTGTTCGCCTAATATAAAAGTCGGCCCCTCCCGCGGCTCGCCTCAGATGCGGTGTGAGTTAGATGAGGGACAGTGCTGTTTATACCGGAGCTGCTGTAGGGAAAGAATTGGTAGTTAGTGTAGGCTTCAAGACCCCCCAAAGGTCCTTATTAGGGCCACTGATAGCTGTGTGTTGGCTGCTGTTAGCAGTGGGATTTTTTTTTTTCTCAAAGTCGCCTCTGCAGACCGTTGCACCTGGCATTAGGGACAGAAGTGCTGCATAGGCAGGGAGAGTGTTAGGAGTGAGTGTAGCCTTCAAGAACCTCAACGGTCCTTTCTAGGGCCATATTTATCCGTGTGCAGTACTGTCCAGGCTGCTGTTGGCTGTGCTGCATTTTTTTTGGGCTTCTCAAAATCGCCTCTGCAGAGCATTCCACCCTCCATTGATACTGCAGGGAAAGAATTGTATAGGCAGGGCCACAACACAGTTATTATTCATAGAATATACGCAGTGCTGCCTGTTGGTGGGAAAAACCTGAAAACAAATCTATTTGTCCAGCCTCTGTCCGTCCTAACGCCTGTGGACACGTGTGAGCTGCGTGAAAAACATTGCTAAATCATACGCACCCAGCTACGCTTTACTGCTGGCTTCGCCATTTGCTTTCCTTAATTGGGAAAAAAATACCTGCTCTGCCACAGTTAATAACTCTGCTACCCTCACGTTCTGTGACACATAAGCAGGGACACAGCGCAGTTATTAAACTTCTCAGGTTCATTGAATATACGCAGTGCTGCCTGTTGGTGGGAAAAAACTGAAAAGAAATCTATTTGTCCAGCCTGTGTCCGTCCTTACGCCTGTGGAGACGTGTGAGCTGCGTGAAAAACATTGCTAAATCATACGCAGCCAGCTACGGTTTACTGCTGGGTTCGCCATTTGCTTTCCTTAATTGGGAAAAAAAATACCTGCTCTCCAAGAGTTATAATAACTCTGCTACCCTCACGTTCTGTGACACATAAGCAGGGACACAGCGCAGTTATTAAACTTCGCAGGTTCATTGAATATACGCAGTGCTGCCTGTTGGTGGGAAAAAACTGAAAAGAAATCTATTTGTCCAGCCTGTGTCCGTCCTTACGCCTGTGGAGACGTGTGAGCTGCGTGAAAAACATTGCTAAATCATACGCAGCCAGCTACGCTTTACTGCTGGCTTCGCCATTTGCTTTCCTTAATTGGGAAAAAAAATACCTGCTCTGCCACAGTTAATAACTCTGCTACCCTCACGTTCTGTGACACATAAGCAGGGACACAGCGCAGTTATTAAACTTCGCAGGTTCATTGAATATACGCAGTGCTGCCTGTTGGTGGGAAAAAACTGAAAAGAAATCTATTTGTCCAGCCTGTGTCCGTCCTTACGCCTGTGGAGACGTGTGAGCTGCGTGAAAAACATTGCTAAATCATACGCAGCCAGCTACGCTTTACTGCTGGCTTCGCCATTTGCTTTCCTTAATTGGGAAAAAAAATACCTGCTCTGCCACAGTTAATAACTCTGCTACCCTCACGTTCTGTGACACATAAGCAGGGACACAGCGCAGTTATTAAACTTCGCAGGTTCATTGAATATACGCAGTGCTGCCTGTTGGTGGGAAAAAACTGAAAACAAATCTATTTGTCCAGCCTGTGTCCGTCCTTACGCCTGTGGAGACGTGTGAGCTGCGTGAAAAACATTGCTAAATCATACGCAGCCAGCTACGCTTTACTGCTGGCTTCGCCATTTGCTTTCCTTAATTGGGAAAAAAAATACCTGCTCTGCCACAGTTAATAACTCTGCTACCCTCACGTTCTGTGACACATAAGCAGGGACACAGCGCAGTTATTAAACTTCTCAGGTTCATTGAATATACGCAGTGCTGCCTGTTGGTGGGAAAAAACTGAAAAGAAATCTATTTGTCCAGCCTGTGTCCGTCCTTACGCCTGTGGAGACGTGTGAGCTGCGTGAAAAACATTGCTAAATCATACGCAGCCAGCTACGGTTTACTGCTGGCTTCGCCATTTGCTTTCCTTAATTGGGAAAAAAAATACCTGCTCTGCCACAGTTAATAACTCTGCTACCCTCACGTTCTGTGACACATAAGCAGGGACACAGCGCAGTTATTAAACTTAGATAATTCATTCACTAGAGGCAGTGGGGCCTTTCGTTTTCCAAAAAGGGCAAAAATTATATTTGGCCTGCAGTCTTGCGCCAATTTATTTCCTGCCTGGGAAATCTAATCACTGGTAATACAGCATGCTGAGGGGTAGGGGTAAGCCTAGAGGACGTGGACGTGGACGTGGCCGAGGACGCGGAGGGCCAAGTGAGGGTGTGGGCACAGGCCAAGCTCCTGATCCAGGTGTGTCGCAGCTGTCTGCTGCGCGATTAGGAGAGAGGCACGTTTCTGGCGTCCCCACATTCATCGCCCAATTAATGGGTCCACGCGGGAGACGGTTATTAGAAAATGAGCAGTGTGAGCAGGTCCTGTCCTGGATGGCAGAAAGTGCTTCGAGCAACCTATCGTCTACCCGCAGTTCTGCGCCGTCCACTGCTGCCAATCCGAATCCTCTGTCTGCTGCTCCTCCTTCCTCCCAGCCTCCTCACTCCACTACAATGACACCTGCTCAGGAGCGGGAACACTCCCAGGAACTGTTCTCGGGCCCCTGCTTAGATTGGGCAGCAGCGGTTCCTCTCCCACCAGAGGAGTTTATCGTCACTGATGCCCAACCATTCGAAAGTCCCGGGGTCCGGGGGAAGAGGCTGGGGACTTCCGCCAACTGTCTCAACAACTTTCTGTGGGTGAGGAGGACGATGACGATCAGACACAGTTGTCTTGCAGTGAGGTAGTAGTAAGGGCAGTAAGTCCCAGGGAGCAGCGCACAGAGGATTCGGAGGAAGAGCAGCAGGACGATGAGGTGACTGACCCCACCTGGTGTGCAACGCTTACTCAGGAGGACAGGTCTTCAGAGGGGGAGTCAAGGGCATCAGCAGGGCAGGTTGCAAGAGGCAGTGCGGTGGCCAGGGCCAGGGGTAGAGGCAGGGCCAGACCGAATAATCCACCAAGTGTTTCCCAAAGCGCCCCCCCGCGCCATGCCACCCTGCAGAGGCCGAGGTGCTCTAAGGTCTGGCAGTTTTTCACAGAGACGCCTGACGACCGACGAACAGTGGTGTGCAACCTTTGTTGCGCAAAGCTCAGCCGGGGAGCCAACACCAACAGCCTCACCACCACCACCATGCGCAGACATATGATGGCCAAGCACCCCACAAGGTGGGACGAAGGCCGTTCACCGCCTCCGGTTTGCACCCCTGCCTCTCCCCCTGTGCCCCAACCTGCCACTGAGATGCAACCCCCCTCTCAGGACACAGGCACTACCGCCTCATGGCCTGCACCCACACCCTCATCTCCGCTGTCCTCGGCCCCATCCAGCAGTGTAGTTCAGCGCACCGTTCAGCCGTCGCTTGCGCAAGTGTTCGAGCGCAAGCGCAAGTACGCCGCCACGCACCCGCACGCTCAAACGTTAACCGTCCGCATCGCAAAATTCATCAGCCTTGAGATGCTGCCGTATAGGGTTGTGGAAACGGAGTCCTTCAAAAGTATCATGGAGGCGGCGGCCCCGCGCTACTCAGTTCCCAGTCGCCACTACTTTTCCCGATGTGCCGTCCCAGCCCTGCACGACCACGTCTCCCGCAACATTGTGCGCGCCCTCACCAACGCGGTTACTGCCACGGTCCACTTAACTACGGACACGTGGACAAGCACAGGCGGGCAGGGCCACTACATCTCCCTGACGGCACATTGGGTGAATTTAGTGGAGGCTGGGACAGAGTCAGAGCCTGGGACCGCTCACGTCCTACCCACCCCCAGAATTGCGGGCCCCAGCTCGGTGGTGGTATCTGCGGAGGTGTATGCTTCCTCCACTAAAGCACCCTCCTCCTCCTCCTCCTCCTCCTCTGTCTCACAATCAAGATGTGTTAGCAGCAGCATGTCGCCAGCAGTCGGTGTCGCGCGGTGTGGCAGCACAGCGGTGGGCAAGCGTCAGCAGGCCGTGCTGAAACTACTCAGCTTAGGCGATAAGAGGCACACGGCCCACGAACTGCTGCAGGGTCTGACACAGCAGACCGACCGCTGGCTTGCGCCGCTGAGCCTCCAACCGGGCATGGTCGTGTGTGACAACGGCCGTAACCTGGTGGCGGCTCTGCAGCTCGGCAGCCTCACGCACGTGCCATGCCTGGCCCACGTCTTTAATTTGGTGGTTCAGCGGTTTCTGAAAAGCTACCCACGCTTGTCAGACCTGCTCGTAAAGGCGCGCCGGCTCTGCGCACATTTCCGCAAGTCCCACACGGACGCTGCCACCCTGCGCACCCTGCAACATCACTTTAAGCTGCCAGTGCACCGACTGCTGTGCGACGTGCCCACACGGTGGAACTCTACGCTCCACATGTTGGCCAGGCTCTATGAACAGCGTAGAGCTATAGTCGAATACCAACTCCAACATGGGCGGCGCAGTGGGAGTCAGCCTCCTCAATTCCTTTCAGAAGAGTGGGCCTGGTTGGCAGACATCTGCCATGTCCTTGGTAATTTTGAGGAGTCTACCCAGGTGGTGAGCGGCGATGCTACAATCATTAGCGTCACCATTCCTCTGCTATGCATCTTGAGAAATTCCCTGCAAACCATAAAGGCAGCTGCTTTGCGCTCGGAAACGGGGGCGGGGGAAGACAGTATGCCGCTGGATAGTCAGGGCACCCTCCTGTCTATTTCACAGCGCGTACAGGAGGAGGAGGAGGATGAGGAGGAGGGGGAAGAGACAGCTTGGCCCGCTGCTGACGGTACACCGGCTGATTGCCTGTCATCCTTTCAGCGTGTATGGCCTGAGGAGGAGGAGGAGGAGGAGGATCCTGAAAGTGATCTTCCTAGTGAAGACAGCCATGTGTTGCGTACAGGTACCCTGGCACACATGGCTGACTTCATGTTAGGATGCCTTTCTCGTGACCCTCGCGTTGCACGCATTCTGGCCACTACGGATTACTGGGTGTACACACTGCTCGATCCACGGTATAAGGAGAACCTGCCCACTCTGATTCCCGAAGAGGAAAGGGGTTCGAGAGTGTTGCTATACCACAGGACCCTTGCGGACAAGCTGATGGTAAAATTCCCAGCCGACAGCGCTAGTGGCAGAAGGCGCAGTTCCGAGGGCCATGTTGCAGGGGATGTGCGTAGATCGAGCAGCATGTACATCCCAGGCAGTGCAACAGTCTTTAAGGGCCTGGCCAGCTTTATGGCTCCCCACCAAGACTGTGTCACCGCTCCCCAGTCACGGCTGAGTCGGCGGGAGCACTGCAAAAGGATGGTGAGGGAGTACGTAGCGGATCGCACGACCATCCTTGGTGACGCCTCTGCCCCCTACAACTACTGGGTGTCGAAGCTGGACACGTGGCCTGAACTAGCCCTGTATGCCCTTGAGGTGCTTGCTTGTCCTGCGGCTAGCGTGTTGTCGGAGAGGGTGTTTAGTGCGGCTGGGGGAATCATCACCGATAAGCGTAGCCGCTTGTCAACCGACAGTGCCGACAGGCTAACACTCATCAAGATGAACAAAGGCTGGATTTCGCCAGACTTCTGTTCTCCACCAGCGGACAGCAGCGATACGTAAGCAATACGTAGGCTGCACCCGCGGATGGAAGCTACGTTCTCTCTCACCATCCAAAACGGGGACATTTGTGCTTCATCAATCTGTGTCTAATATTCCTCCTCCTCCTCCTGCTGCTCCTCCTCCTGAAACCTCACGTAATCACGCTGAACGGGCAATTTTTCTTAGGGCCACAAGGCTCACTCAAATAATGTTTTCAGAACAATTTTTATAAGTTTCAATTAGCTTAAAAGCGTTGGAACTTTAACTTGAACCAATTTTTCGTTACACTGGGCTGCCTCCAGGCCTAGTTACCACTTAAGCCACATTAACCAAAGCGATTAATGGGTTTCACCTGCCCTCTTGGCTGGCCATGGCCAATTTTTGGGATGTACATTAGTACTGTTGATACAGCAATTTTTGTGGGCCCTCGCCTACAGTGTAATCAAATTAATTTTTAGGCCACCTGCATTACAGCTGACGTTACCTCAGCTGTGTTGGGCAATGCAATGGGATATTTCTATGTACCGCCGGTGGCTTCCTGGCACCCACCCAGGCAGTGGGTCCACAGGGAGTTAAACCTACATGTGTCCACTTGTAAAGAACCCCAGTCTGACTGGGGCATGCAGTGTGGGCCGAAGCCCACCTGTATTACGCACGACATTACTACCTCAGCTGTGTTGGGCAATGCAATGGGATATTTTTGTGTACCGCCGGTGGGTTCCAGGGAGCCACCCATGCTGTAGGTGCACACTGAGTTTTTAATACATCTGTACACTTCTAAAGAACCCGTCTGACTGGGGCATGCAGTGTGGGCCGAAGCCCACCTGTATTACGCACGACATTACTACCTCAGCTGTGTTGGGCAATGCAATGGGATATTTCTATGTACCGCCGGTGGCTTCCTGGCACCCACCCAGGCAGTGGGTCCACAGGGAGTTAAACCTACATGTGTCCACTTGTAAAGAACCCCAGTCTGACTGGGGCATGCAGTGTGGGCCGAAGCCCACCTGCATTAAGCACGACATTACTACCTCAGCTGTGTTGGGCAATGCAATGGGATATTTCTGTGTACCGCCGGTGGGTTCCAGGGAGCCACCCATGCTGTGGGTCGACAGGGACTTCACAATAGGGAGTTGTACCTGCCTGTGTCTATGAATTAAAAAGCCCGGTCTGACTGGGGCATGCAGACACCTTGACAGAATGAATAGTGTGTGGCACATAGGTTCCCCATTGCTATGCCCACGTGTGCAGCTCCTGATGGCGGTGGCACAGGATTCTATTTCTCATTGCTTCTGTACAGCATTGTGGGCTATCGCTCCGCCACTTTTAAAGAGGGTCGCTGCCTAGCCGTGCCAACCTCTGCAGTGTATGCCTGAGGTCCCTCGTCATGGCAGACGCAATTCTAAATAGACATGAGCGTGGTGTGGCATGAGGGCAGCTGAAGGCTGCGCAGGGACACTTTGGTGTGCGCTGTGGGGGGGAGGGGGTGCGGTTGGGCAGCATGTAACTCAGGAGAAGTGTCAGTGGAGTGTCATGCAGGCAGTGATTGTGCTTTGTTGGAGGTAGTGTGGTGCTTAGCAAAGGTATGCCATGCTAATGAGGGCTTTTCAGAAGTAAAAGTTGTTGGGAGGGGGGGGGGGCCACTCTTGCCGCTATTGTGGCTTAATAGTGGGACCTGTGAACTTAGGATGCAGCCCAACATGTAGCCCCTCGCCTGCCCTATCCGTCACTGTGTCATTCCCATCACTTTCCTGAATTGCCCAGATTTTCACACATGAAAACCTTAGCGAGCATCGGCGAAATACAAAAATGTTCTGGTCGCCCATTGACTTCAATGGGGTTCGTTGTTCGAAACGAACCCTCGAGCATCACGGGAAGTTCGTTACGAATAACGAACACCCGAACATTTTGGTGTTCGCTCATCTCTAGTTGCAACGTTTTGCAAAATGTAGAATGGCATAAGGCACGATAAATTAGAGGTGCCAATTCACTATTGCCTGACTGATACGCTACATAATGCCTGTAAATATGTTTAGAGACTTCAATAGCATCCTTCTTGAACAGTGATGGTAAATTTTCTTCCTCGGGGCATTGCTTGCGCTGAGCATAGAGAATTTTCCAAAAAGGAATCATACGACGAGGATGGGATTCGAACCCATGCGTGCAGAGCACAATGGATTAGCAGTCCATCGCCTTAACCACTCGGCCACCCCGTCAACAAAAGTACCTTTACCGAACCCACATTTGGAAAACAGTCGTGATGATTCTTAGGCTTCATTTTCTTTCCACATGCAACAGCGCCGTACATCAGACATTGGCTCAGCAGGTCTTGTTTTACATCCAACGTGAAGACCCATGCTAATGGCATAAATACTAAACATTCAGTCCTCTCTGCTTCTCATTTATGTTGGCATTTCCCTAGCATTCCCTAAATCTGTCAATTCTGCCTTCTATCTAACTTTTAAAGTAAAACAGGCCACAATTCATGCAAGGCAAATGCATGGATTACATACCTATGGACAAATTATCCATGTCTTTTCCAAAAAGGATCGTCCCAAGCCGATTTCATTTAGAATCGTCACGATGCAAAATGACAGAGAACTGCATGCTGCTGCCAAGTATGTGATGGGACTCGACTTCCTTGCTGTTCTATAGTGGTAGCCACCTGAAACTACATGCTGCATAGGATCTGTTCACACTTAATTTGCCATCTCTGTGACAAATAGCAAAACTTAGAACCACTCCTCAAAATCATCCTACATTTAAAAATTCTTCTCCTGGATCATCCTTGCCATCTTTCTGGTTTTCCACAGTTTTGCTCATGGGTGCTGTGGCTTGGTTGGTTAAAGCGCCTGTCTAGTAAACAGGAGATCCTGAGTTCAACTCTCAGCAGTGCCTTGTTCTCTTATCGTGCTCAATAATCAGCTCTTTTTTTCCAAAAGGGAGATGTTCACTAGCCAATGACATTAAAGATGCTCGTCCCACATCCCTAGAATACTCCACCCGAGTGGCAAAGAGTCAGCTCTGGTTTAGTTTTAACAAGTAGATGGTTGCAACGTTTTGCAAAATGTAGAATGGCATAAGGCACGATAAATTAGAGGTGCCAATTCACTATTGCCTGACTGATACGCTACATAATGCCTGTAAATATGTTTAGAGACTTCAATAGCATCCTTCTTGAACGGTGATGGTAAATTTTCTTCCTCGGGGCATTGCTTGCGCTGAGCATAGAGAATTTTCCAAAAAGGAATCATACGACGAGGATGGGATTCGAACCCATGCGTGCAGAGCACAATGGATTAGCAGTCCATCGCCTTAACCACTCGGCCACCCCGTCAACAAAAGTACCTTTACCGAACCCACATTTGGAAAACAGTCGTGATGATTCTTAGGCTTCATTTTCTTTCCACATGCAACAGCGCCGTACATCAGACATTGGCTCAGCAGGTCTTGTTTTACATCCAACGTGAAGACCCATGCTAATGGCATAAATACTAAACATTCAGTCCTCTCTGCTTCTCATTTATGTTGGCATTTCCCTAGCATTCCCTAAATCTGTCAATTCTGCCTTCTATCTAACTTTTAAAGTAAAACAGGCCACAATTCATGCAAGGCAAATGCATGGATTACATACCTATGGACAAATTATCCATGTCTTTTCCAAAAAGGATCGTCCCAAGCCGATTTCATTTAGAATCGTCACGATGCAAAATGACAGAGAACTGCATGCTGCTGCCAAGTATGTGATGGGACTCGACTTCCTTGCTGTTCTATAGTGGTAGCCACCTGAAACTACATGCTGCATAGGATCTGTTCACACTTAATTTGCCATCTCTGTGACAAATAGCAAAACTTAGAACCACTCCTCAAAATCATCCTACATTTAAAAATTCTTCTCCTGGATCATCCTTGCCATCTTTCTGGTTTTCCACAGTTTTGCTCATGGGTGCTGTGGCTTGGTTGGTTAAAGCGCCTGTCTAGTAAACAGGAGATCCTGAGTTCAACTCTCAGCAGTGCCTTGTTCTCTTATCGTGCTCAATAATCAGCTCTTTTTTTCCAAAAGGGAGATGTTCACTAGCCAATGACATTAAAGATGCTCGTCCCACATCCCTAGAATACTCCACCCGAGTGGCAAAGAGTCAGCTCTGGTTTAGTTTTAACAAGTAGATGGTTGCAACGTTTTGCAAAATGTAGAATGGCATAAGGCACGATAAATTAGAGGTGCCAATTCACTATTGCCTGACTGATACGCTACATAATGCCTGTAAATATGTTTAGAGACTTCAATAGCATCCTTCTTGAACGGTGATGGTAAATTTTCTTCCTCGGGGCATTGCTTGCGCTGAGCATAGAGAATTTTCCAAAAAGGAATCATACGACGAGGATGGGATTCGAACCCATGCGTGCAGAGCACAATGGATTAGCAGTCCATCGCCTTAACCACTCGGCCACCCCGTCAACAAAAGTACCTTTACCGAACCCACATTTGGAAAACAGTCGTGATGATTCTTAGGCTTCATTTTCTTTCCACATGCAACAGCGCCGTACATCAGACATTGGCTCAGCAGGTCTTGTTTTACATCCAACGTGAAGACCCATGCTAATGGCATAAATACTAAACATTCAGTCCTCTCTGCTTCTCATTTATGTTGGCATTTCCCTAGCATTCCCTAAATCTGTCAATTCTGCCTTCTATCTAACTTTTAAAGTAAAACAGGCCTCAATTCATGCAAGGCAAATGCATGGATTACATACCTATGGACAAATTATCCATGTCTTTTCCAAAAAGGATCGTCCCAAGCCGATTTCATTTAGAATCGTCACGATGCAAAATGACAGAGAACTGCATGCTGCTGCCAAGTATGTGATGGGACTCGACTTCCTTGCTGTTCTATAGTGGTAGCCACCTGAAACTACATGCTGCATAGGATCTGTTCACACTTAATTTGCCATCTCTGTGACAAATAGCAAAACTTAGAACCACTCCTCAAAATCATCCTACATTTAAAAATTCTTCTCCTGGATCATCCTTGCCATCTTTCTGGTTTTCCACAGTTTTGCTCATGGGTGCTGTGGCTTGGTTGGTTAAAGCGCCTGTCTAGTAAACAGGAGATCCTGAGTTCAACTCTCAGCAGTGCCTTGTTCTCTTATCGTGCTCAATAATCAGCTCTTTTTTCCAAAAGGGAGATGTTCACTAGCCAATGACATTAAAGATGCTCGTCCCACATCCCTAGAATACTCCACCCGAGTGGCAAAGAGTCAGCTCTGGTTTAGTTTTAACAAGTAGATGGTTGCAACGTTTTGCAAAATGTAGAATGGCATAAGGCACGATAAATTAGAGGTGCCAATTCACTATTGCCTGACTGATACGCTACATAATGCCTGTAAATATGTTTAGAGACTTCAATAGCATCCTTCTTGAACGGTGATGGTAAATTTTCTTCCTCGGGGCATTGCTTGCGCTGAGCATAGAGAATTTTCCAAAAAGGAATCATACGACGAGGATGGGATTCAAACCCATGCGTGCAGAGCACAATGGATTAGCAGTCCATCGCCTTAACCACTCGGCCACCCCGTCAACAAAAGTACCTTTACCGAACCCACATTTGGAAAACAGTTGTGATGATTCTTAGGCTTCATTTTCTTTCCACATGCAACAGCGCCGTACATCAGACATTGGCTCAGCAGGTCTTGTTTTACATCCAACGTGATGACCCATGCTAATGGCATAAATACTAAACATTCAGTCCTCTCTGCTTCTCATTTATGTTGGCATTTCCCTAGCATTCCCTAAATCTGTCAATTCTGCCTTCTATCTAACTTTTAAAGTAAAACAGGCCACAATTCATGCAAGGCAAATGCATGGATTACATACCTATCGACAAATTATCCATGTCTTTTCCAAAAAGGATCGTCCCAAGCCGATTTCATTTAGAATTGTCACGATGCAAAATGACAGAGAACTGCATGCTGCTGCCAAGTATGTGATGGGACTCGACTTCCTTGCTGTTCTATAGTGGTAGCCAGCTGAAACTACATGCTGCATAGGATCTGTTCACACTTAATTTGCCATCTCTGTGACAAATAGCAAAACTTAGAACCACTCCTCAAAATCATCCTACATTTAAAAATTCTTCTCCTGGATCATCCTTGCCATCTTTCTGGTTTTCCACAGTTTTGCTCATGGGTGCTGTGGCTTAGTTGGTTAAAGCACCTGTCTAGTAAACAGGAGATCCTGAGTTCAACTCTCAACCTTGTTCTCTTATTCTGCTCAATAATCAGCTTTTTTTTCCAAAAGGGAGATGTTCACTAGCCAATGACATTAAAGATGCTCGTCCCACATCCCTAGAATACTCCACCCGAGTGGCAAAGAGTCAGCTCTGGTTTAGTTTTAACAAGTAGATGGTTGCAACGTTTTGCAAAATGTAGGATGGCATAAGGCACGATAAATTAGAGGTGCCGATTCACTATTGCCTGACTGATACGCTACATAATGCCTGTAAATATGTTTAGAGACTTCAATAGCATCCTTCTTGAACGGTGATGGTAAATTTTCTTCCTCGGGGCATTGCTTGCGCTGAGCATAGAGAATTTTCCAAAAAGGAATCATACGACGAGGATGGGATTCGAACCCATGCGTGCAGAGCACAATGGATTAGCAGTCCATCGCCTTAACCACTCGGCCACCCCGTCAACAAAAGTACCTTTACCGAACCCACATTTGGAAAACAGTCGTGATGATTCTTAGGCTTCATTTTCTTTCCACATGCAACAGCGCCGTACATCAGACATTGGCTCAGCAGGTCTTGTTTTACATCCAACGTGAAGACCCATGCTAATGGCATAAATACTAAACATTCAGTCCTCTCTGCTTCTCATTTATGTTGGCATTTCCCTAGCATTCCCTAAATCTGTCAATTCTGCCTTCTATCTAACTTTTAAAGTAAAACAGGCCACAATTCATGCAAGGCAAATGCATGGATTACATACCTATGGACAAATTATCCATGTCTTTTCCAAAAAGGATCGTCCCAAGCCGATTTCATTTAGAATCGTCACGATGCAAAATGACAGAGAACTGCATGCTGCTGCCAAGTATGTGATGGGACTCGACTTCCTTGCTGTTCTATAGTGGTAGCCACCTGAAACTACATGCTGCATAGGATCTGTTCACACTTAATTTGCCATCTCTGTGACAAATAGCAAAACTTAGAACCACTCCTCAAAATCATCCTACATTTAAAAATTCTTCTCCTGGATCATCCTTGCCATCTTTCTGGTTTTCCACAGTTTTGCTCATGGGTGCTGTGGCTTGGTTGGTTAAAGCGCCTGTCTAGTAAACAGGAGATCCTGAGTTCAACTCTCAGCAGTGCCTTGTTCTCTTATCGTGCTCAATAATCAGCTCTTTTTTCCAAAAGGGAGATGTTCACTAGCCAATGACATTAAAGATGCTCGTCCCACATCCCTAGAATACTCCACCCGAGTGGCAAAGAGTCAGCTCTGGTTTAGTTTTAACAAGTAGATGGTTGCAATGTTTTGCAAAATGTAGGATGGCATAAGGCACGATAAATTAGAGGTGCCGATTCACTATTGCCTGACTGATACGCTACATAATGCCTGTAAATATGTTTAGAGACTTCAATAGCATCCTTCTTGAACAGTGATGGTAAATTTTCTTCCTCGGGGCATTGCTTGCGCTGAGCATAGAGAATTTTCCAAAAAGGAATCATACGACGAGGATGGGATTCGAACCCATGCGTGCAGAGCACAATGGATTAGCAGTCCATCGCCTTAACCACTCGGCCACCCCGTCAACAAAAGTACCTTTACCGAACCCACATTTGGAAAACAGTCGTGATGATTCTTAGGCTTCATTTTCTTTCCACATGCAACAGCGCCGTACATCAGACATTGGCTCAGCAGGTCTTGTTTTACATCCAACGTGAAGACCCATGCTAATGGCATAAATACTAAACATTCAGTCCTCTCTGCTTCTCATTTATGTTGGCATTTCCCTAGCATTCCCTAAATCTGTCAATTCTGCCTTCTATCTAACTTTTAAAGTAAAACAGGCCACAATTCATGCAAGGCAAATGCATGGATTACATACCTATGGACAAATTATCCATGTCTTTTCCAAAAAGGATCGTCCCAAGCCGATTTCATTTAGAATCGTCACGATGCAAAATGACAGAGAACTGCATGCTGCTGCCAAGTATGTGATGGGACTCGACTTCCTTGCTGTTCTATAGTGGTAGCCACCTGAAACTACATGCTGCATAGGATCTGTTCACACTTAATTTGCCATCTCTGTGACAAATAGCAAAACTTAGAACCACTCCTCAAAATCATCCTACATTTAAAAATTCTTCTCCTGGATCATCCTTGCCATCTTTCTGGTTTTCCACAGTTTTGCTCATGGGTGCTGTGGCTTGGTTGGTTAAAGCGCCTGTCTAGTAAACAGGAGATCCTGAGTTCAACTCTCAGCAGTGCCTTGTTCTCTTATCGTGCTCAATAATCAGCTCTTTTTTTCCAAAAGGGAGATGTTCACTAGCCAATGACATTAAAGATGCTCGTCCCACATCCCTAGAATACTCCACCCGAGTGGCAAAGAGTCAGCTCTGGTTTAGTTTTAACAAGTAGATGGTTGCAACGTTTTGCAAAATGTAGAATGGCATAAGGCACGATAAATTAGAGGTGCCAATTCACTATTGCCTGACTGATACGCTACATAATGCCTGTAAATATGTTTAGAGACTTCAATAGCATCCTTCTTGAACGGTGATGGTAAATTTTCTTCCTCGGGGCATTGCTTGCGCTGAGCATAGAGAATTTTCCAAAAAGGAATCATACGACGAGGATGGGATTCGAACCCATGCGTGCAGAGCACAATGGATTAGCAGTCCATCGCCTTAACCACTCGGCCACCCCGTCAACAAAAGTACCTTTACCGAACCCACATTTGGAAAACAGTCGTGATGATTCTTAGGCTTCATTTTCTTTCCACATGCAACAGCGCCGTACATCAGACATTGGCTCAGCAGGTCTTGTTTTACATCCAACGTGAAGACCCATGCTAATGGCATAAATACTAAACATTCAGTCCTCTCTGCTTCTCATTTATGTTGGCATTTCCCTAGCATTCCCTAAATCTGTCAATTCTGCCTTCTATCTAACTTTTAAAGTAAAACAGGCCTCAATTCATGCAAGGCAAATGCATGGATTACATACCTATGGACAAATTATCCATGTCTTTTCCAAAAAGGATCGTCCCAAGCCGATTTCATTTAGAATCGTCACGATGCAAAATGACAGAGAACTGCATGCTGCTGCCAAGTATGTGATGGGACTCGACTTCCTTGCTGTTCTATAGTGGTAGCCACCTGAAACTACATGCTGCATAGGATCTGTTCACACTTAATTTGCCATCTCTGTGACAAATAGCAAAACTTAGAACCACTCCTCAAAATCATCCTACATTTAAAAATTCTTCTCCTGGATCATCCTTGCCATCTTTCTGGTTTTCCACAGTTTTGCTCATGGGTGCTGTGGCTTGGTTGGTTAAAGCGCCTGTCTAGTAAACAGGAGATCCTGAGTTCAACTCTCAGCAGTGCCTTGTTCTCTTATCGTGCTCAATAATCAGCTCTTTTTTCCAAAAGGGAGATGTTCACTAGCCAATGACATTAAAGATGCTCGTCCCACATCCCTAGAATACTCCACCCGAGTGGCAAAGAGTCAGCTCTGGTTTAGTTTTAACAAGTAGATGGTTGCAACGTTTTGCAAAATGTAGAATGGCATAAGGCACGATAAATTAGAGGTGCCAATTCACTATTGCCTGACTGATACGCTACATAATGCCTGTAAATATGTTTAGAGACTTCAATAGCATCCTTCTTGAACGGTGATGGTAAATTTTCTTCCTCGGGGCATTGCTTGCGCTGAGCATAGAGAATTTTCCAAAAAGGAATCATACGACGAGGATGGGATTCAAACCCATGCGTGCAGAGCACAATGGATTAGCAGTCCATCGCCTTAACCACTCGGCCACCCCGTCAACAAAAGTACCTTTACCGAACCCACATTTGGAAAACAGTTGTGATGATTCTTAGGCTTCATTTTCTTTCCACATGCAACAGCGCCGTACATCAGACATTGGCTCAGCAGGTCTTGTTTTACATCCAACGTGATGACCCATGCTAATGGCATAAATACTAAACATTCAGTCCTCTCTGCTTCTCATTTATGTTGGCATTTCCCTAGCATTCCCTAAATCTGTCAATTCTGCCTTCTATCTAACTTTTAAAGTAAAACAGGCCACAATTCATGCAAGGCAAATGCATGGATTACATACCTATCGACAAATTATCCATGTCTTTTCCAAAAAGGATCGTCCCAAGCCGATTTCATTTAGAATTGTCACGATGCAAAATGACAGAGAACTGCATGCTGCTGCCAAGTATGTGATGGGACTCGACTTCCTTGCTGTTCTATAGTGGTAGCCAGCTGAAACTACATGCTGCATAGGATCTGTTCACACTTAATTTGCCATCTCTGTGACAAATAGCAAAACTTAGAACCACTCCTCAAAATCATCCTACATTTAAAAATTCTTCTCCTGGATCATCCTTGCCATCTTTCTGGTTTTCCACAGTTTTGCTCATGGGTGCTGTGGCTTAGTTGGTTAAAGCACCTGTCTAGTAAACAGGAGATCCTGAGTTCAACTCTCAACCTTGTTCTCTTATTCTGCTCAATAATCAGCTTTTTTTTCCAAAAGGGAGATGTTCACTAGCCAATGACATTAAAGATGCTCGTCCCACATCCCTAGAATACTCCACCCGAGTGGCAAAGAGTCAGCTCTGGTTTAGTTTTAACAAGTAGATGGTTGCAACGTTTTGCAAAATGTAGGATGGCATAAGGCACGATAAATTAGAGGTGCCGATTCACTATTGCCTGACTGATACGCTACATAATGCCTGTAAATATGTTTAGAGACTTCAATAGCATCCTTCTTGAACGGTGATGGTAAATTTTCTTCCTCGGGGCATTGCTTGCGCTGAGCATAGAGAATTTTCCAAAAAGGAATCATACGACGAGGATGGGATTCGAACCCATGCGTGCAGAGCACAATGGATTAGCAGTCCATCGCCTTAACCACTCGGCCACCCCGTCAACAAAAGTACCTTTACCGAACCCACATTTGGAAAACAGTCGTGATGATTCTTAGGCTTCATTTTCTTTCCACATGCAACAGCGCCGTACATCAGACATTGGCTCAGCAGGTCTTGTTTTACATCCAACGTGAAGACCCATGCTAATGGCATAAATACTAAACATTCAGTCCTCTCTGCTTCTCATTTATGTTGGCATTTCCCTAGCATTCCCTAAATCTGTCAATTCTGCCTTCTATCTAACTTTTAAAGTAAAACAGGCCACAATTCATGCAAGGCAAATGCATGGATTACATACCTATGGACAAATTATCCATGTCTTTTCCAAAAAGGATCGTCCCAAGCCGATTTCATTAAGAATTGTCACGATGCAAAATGACAGTGAACTGCATGCTGCTGCCAAGTATGTGATGGGACTCGACTTCCTTGCTGTTCTATAGTGGTAGCCACCTGAAACTACATGCTGCATAGGATCTGTTCACACTTAATTTGCCATCTCTGTGACAAATAGCAAAACTTAGAACCACTCCTCAAAATCATCCTACATTTAAAAATTCTTCTCCTGGATCATCCTTGCCATCTTTCTGGTTTTCCACAGGTTTGCTCATGGGCGCTGTGGCTTAGTTGGTTAAAGCGCCTGTCTAGTAAACGGGAGATCCTGAGTTCAACTCTCAGCAGTGCCTTGTTCTCTTATTCTGCTCAATAATCAGCTCTTTTTTCCAAAAGGGAGATGTTCACTAGCCAATGACATTAAAGATGCTCGTCCCACATCCCTAGAATACTCCACCCGAGTGGCAAAGAGTCAGCTCTGGTTTAGTTTTAACAAGTAGATGGTTGCAACGTTTTGCAAAATGTAGGATGGCATAAGGCACGATAAATTAGAGGTGCCGATTCACTATTGCCTGACTGATACGCTACATAATGCCTGTAAATATGTTTAGAGACTTCAATAGCATCCTTCTTGAACGGTGATGGTAAATTTTCTTCCTCGGGGCATTGCTTGCGCTGAGCATAGAGAATTTTCCAAAAAGGAATCATACGACGAGGATGGGATTCGAACCCATGCGTGCAGAGCACAATGGATTAGCAGTCCATCGCCTTAACCACTCGGCCACCCCGTCAACAAAAGTACCTTTACCGAACCCACATTTGGAAAACAGTCGTGATGATTCTTAGGCTTCATTTTCTTTCCACATGCAACAGCGCCGTACATCAGACATTGGCTCAGCAGGTCTTGTTTTACATCCAACGTGAAGACCCATGCTAATGGCATAAATACTAAACATTCAGTCCTCTCTGCTTCTCATTTATGTTGGCATTTCCCTAGCATTCCCTAAATCTGTCAATTCTGCCTTCTATCTAACTTTTAAAGTAAAACAGGCCACAATTCATGCAAGGCAAATGCATGGATTACATACCTATGGACAAATTATCCATGTCTTTTCCAAAAAGGATCGTCCCAAGCCGATTTCATTTAGAATCGTCACGATGCAAAATGACAGAGAACTGCATGCTGCTGCCAAGTATGTGATGGGACTCGACTTCCTTGCTGTTCTATAGTGGTAGCCACCTGAAACTACATGCTGCATAGGATCTGTTCACACTTAATTTGCCATCTCTGTGACAAATAGCAAAACTTAGAACCACTCCTCAAAATCATCCTACATTTAAAAATTCTTCTCCTGGATCATCCTTGCCATCTTTCTGGTTTTCCACAGTTTTGCTCATGGGTGCTGTGGCTTGGTTGGTTAAAGCGCCTGTCTAGTAAACAGGAGATCCCGAGTTCAACTCTCAGCAGTGCCTTGTTCTCTTATCGTGCTCAATAATCAGCTCTTTTTTCCAAAAGGGAGATGTTCACTAGCCAATGACATTAAAGATGCTCGTCCCACATCCCTAGAATACTCCACCCGAGTGGCAAAGAGTCAGCTCTGGTTTAGTTTTAACAAGTAGATGGTTGCAACGTTTTGCAAAATGTAGAATGGCATAAGGCACGATAAATTAGAGGTGCCAATTCACTATTGCCTGACTGATACGCTACATAATGCCTGTAAATATGTTTAGAGACTTCAATAGCATCCTTCTTGAACGGTGATGGTAAATTTTCTTCCTCGGGGCATTGCTTGCGCTGAGCATAGAGAATTTTCCAAAAAGGAATCATACGACGAGGATGGGATTCAAACCCATGCGTGCAGAGCACAATGGATTAGCAGTCCATCGCCTTAACCACTCGGCCACCCCGTCAACAAAAGTACCTTTACCAAACCCACATTTGGAAAACAGTTGTGATGATTCTTAGGCTTCATTTTCTTTCCACATGCAACAGCGCCGTACATCAGACATTGGCTCAGCAGGTCTTGTTTTACATCCAACGTGATGACCCATGCTAATGGCATAAATACTAAACATTCAGTCCTCTCTGCTTCTCATTTATGTTGGCATTTCCCTAGCATTCCCTAAATCTGTCAATTCTGCCTTCTATCTAACTTTTAAAGTAAAACAGGCCACAATTCATGCAAGGCAAATGCATGGATTACATACCTATCGACAAATTATCCATGTCTTTTCCAAAAAGGATCGTCCCAAGCCGATTTCATTTAGAATTGTCACGATGCAAAATGACAGAGAACTGCATGCTGCTGCCAAGTATGTGATGGGACTCGACTTCCTTGCTGTTCTATAGTGGTAGCCACCTGAAACTACATGCTGCATAGGATCTGTTCACACTTAATTTGCCATCTCTGTGACAAATAGCAAAACTTAGAACCACTCCTCAAAATCATCCTACATTTAAAAATTCTTCTCCTGGATCATCCTTGCCATCTTTCTGGTTTTCCACAGTTTTGCTCATGGGCGCTGTGGCTTAGTTGGTTAAAGCGCCTGTCTAGTAAACGGGAGATCCTGAGTTCAACTCTCAGCAGTGCCTTGTTCTCTTATTCTGCTCAATAATCAGCTTTTTTTCCAAAAGGGAGATGTTCACTAGCCAATGACATTAAAGATGCTCGTCCCACATCCCTAGAATACTCCACCCGAGTGGCAAAGAGTCAGCTCTGGTTTAGTTTTAACAAGTAGATGGTTGCAACGTTTTGCAAAATGTAGGATGGCATAAGGCACGATAAATTAGAGGTGCCGATTCACTATTGCCTGACTGATACGCTACATAATGCCTGTAAATATGTTTAGAGACTTCAATAGCATCCTTCTTGAACGGTGATGGTAAATTTTCTTCCTCGGGGCATTGCTTGCGCTGAGCATAGAGAATTTTCCAAAAAGGAATCATACGACGAGGATGGGATTCGAACCCATGCGTGCAGAGCACAATGGATTAGCAGTCCATCGCCTTAACCACTCGGCCACCCCGTCAACAAAAGTACCTTTACCGAACCCACATTTGGAAAACAGTCGTGATGATTCTTAGGCTTCATTTTCTTTCCACATGCAACAGCGCCGTACATCAGACATTGGCTCAGCAGGTCTTGTTTTACATCCAACGTGAAGACCCATGCTAATGGCATAAATACTAAACATTCAGTCCTCTCTGCTTCTCATTTATGTTGGCATTTCCCTAGCATTCCCTAAATCTGTCAATTCTGCCTTCTATCTAACTTTTAAAGTAAAACAGGCCACAATTCATGCAAGGCAAATGCATGGATTACATACCTATGGACAAATTATCCATGTCTTTTCCAAAAAGGATCGTCCCAAGCCGATTTCATTTAGAATCGTCACGATGCAAAATGACAGAGAACTGCATGCTGCTGCCAAGTATGTGATGGGACTCGACTTCCTTGCTGTTCTATAGTGGTAGCCACCTGAAACTACATGCTGCATAGGATCTGTTCACACTTAATTTGCCATCTCTGTGACAAATAGCAAAACTTAGAACCACTCCTCAAAATCATCCTACATTTAAAAATTCTTCTCCTGGATCATCCTTGCCATCTTTCTGGTTTTCCACAGTTTTGCTCATGGGTGCTGTGGCTTGGTTGGTTAAAGCGCCTGTCTAGTAAACAGGAGATCCCGAGTTCAACTCTCAGCAGTGCCTTGTTCTCTTATCGTGCTCAATAATCAGCTCTTTTTTCCAAAAGGGAGATGTTCACTAGCCAATGACATTAAAGATGCTCGTCCCACATCCCTAGAATACTCCACCCGAGTGGCAAAGAGTCAGCTCTGGTTTAGTTTTAACAAGTAGATGGTTGCAACGTTTTGCAAAATGTAGAATGGCATAAGGCACGATAAATTAGAGGTGCCAATTCACTATTGCCTGACTGATACGCTACATAATGCCTGTAAATATGTTTAGAGACTTCAATAGCATCCTTCTTGAACGGTGATGGTAAATTTTCTTCCTCGGGGCATTGCTTGCGCTGAGCATAGATGATTTTCCAAAAAGGAATCATACGACGAGGATGGGATTCAAACCCATGCGTGCAGAGCACAATGGATTAGCAGTCCATCGCCTTAACCACTCGGCCACCCCGTCAACAAAAGTACCTTTACCGAACCCACATTTGGAAAACAGTTGTGATGATTCTTAGGCTTCATTTTCTTTCCACATGCAACAGCGCCGTACATCAGACATTGGCTCAGCAGGTCTTGTTTTACATCCAACGTGATGACCCATGCTAATGGCATAAATACTAAACATTCAGTCCTCTCTGCTTCTCATTTATGTTGGCATTTCCCTAGCATTCCCTAAATCTGTCAATTCTGCCTTCTATCTAACTTTTAAAGTAAAACAGGCCACAATTCATGCAAGGCAAATGCATGGATTACATACCTATGGACAAATTATCCATGTCTTTTCCAAAAAGGATCGTCCCAAGCCGATTTCATTTAGAATTGTCACGATGCAAAATGACAGAGAACTGCATGCTGCTGCCAAGTATGTGATGGGACTCGACTTCCTTGCTGTTCTATAGTGGTAGCCACCTGAAACTACATGCTGCATAGGATCTGTTCACACTTAATTTGCCATCTCTGTGACAAATAGCAAAACTTAGAACCACTCCTCAAAATCATCCTACATTTAAAAATTCTTCTCCTGGATCATCCTTGCCATCTTTCTGGTTTTCCACAGTTTTGCTCATGGGCGCTGTGGCTTAGTTGGTTAAAGCGCTTGTCTAGTAAACGGGAGATCCTGAGTTCAACTCTCAGCAGTGCCTTGTTCTCTTATTCTGCTCAATAATCAGCTCTTTTTTCCAAAAGGGAGATGTTCACTAGCCAATGACATTAAAGATGCTCGTCCCACATCCCTAGAATACTCCACCCGAGTGGCAAAGAGTCAGCTCTGGTTTAGTTTTAACAAGTAGATGGTTGCAACGTTTTGCAAAATGTAGGATGGCATAAGGCACGATAAATTAGAGGTGCCGATTCACTATTGCCTGACTGATACGCTACATAATGCCTGTAAATATGTTTAGAGACTTCAATAGCATCCTTCTTGAACGGTGATGGTAAATTTTCTTCCTCGGGGCATTGCTTGCGCTGAGCATAGAGAATCTTCCAAAAAGAAATCATACGACGAGGATGGGATTCGAACCCATGCGTGCAGAGCACAATGGATTAGCAGTCCATCGCCTTAACCACTCGGCCACCCCATCAACAAAAGTACCTTTACCGAACCCACATTTGGAAAACAGTCGTGATGATTCTTAGGCTTCATTTTCTTTCCACATGCAACAGCGCCGTACATCAGACATTGGCTCAGCAGGTCTTGTTTTACATCCAACGTGATGACCCATGCTAATGGCATAAATACTAAACATTCAGTCCTCTCTGCTTCTCATTTATGTTGGCATTTCCCTAGCATTCCCTAAATCTGTCAATTCTGCCTTCTATCTAACTTTTAAAGTAAAACAGGCCACAATTCATGCAAGGCAAATGCATGGATTACATACCTATGGAGAAATTATCCATGTCTTTTCCAAAAAGGATCGTCCCAAGCCGATTTCATTTAGAATTGTCACGATGCAAAATGACAGAGAACTGCATGCTGCTGCCAAGTATGTGATGGGACTCGACTTCCTTGCTGTTCTATAGTGGTAGCCACCTGAAACTACATGCTGCATAGGATCTGTTCACACTTAATTTGCCATCTCTGTGACAAATAGCAAAACTTAGAACCACTCCTCAAAATCATCCTACATTTAAAAATTCTTCTCCTGGATCATCCTTGCCATCTTTCTGGTTTTCCACAGTTTTGCTCATGGGCGCTGTGGCTTAGTTGGTTAAAGCGCCTGTCTAGTAAACAGGAGATCCTGAGTTCAACTCTCAGCAGTGCCTTGTTCTCTTATTCTGCTCAATAATCAGCACTTTTTTCCAAAAGGGAGATGTTCACTAGCCAATGACATTAAAGATGCTCGTCCCACATCCCTAGAATACTCCACCCGAGTGGCAAAGAGTCAGCTCTGGTTTAGTTTTAACAAGTAGATGGTTGCAACGTTTTGCAAAATGTAGGATGGCATAAGGCACGATAAATTAGAGGTGCCGATTCACTATTGCCTGACTGATACGCTACATAATGCCTGTAAATATGTTTAGAGACTTCAATAGCATCCTTCTTGAACGGTGATGGTAAATTTTCTTCCTCGGGGCATTGCTTGCGCTGAGCATAGAGAATTTTCCAAAAAGAAATCATACGACGAGGATGGGATTCGAACCCATGCGTGCAGAGCACAATGGATTAGCAGTCCATCGCCTTAACCACTCGGCCACCCCATCAACAAAAGTACCTTTACCGAACCCACATTTGGAAAACAGTCGTGATGATTCTTAGGCTTCATTTTCTTTCCACATGCAACAGCGCCGTACATCAGACATTGGCTCAGCAGGTCTTGTTTTACATCCAACGTGATGACCCATGCTAATGGCATAAATACTAAACATTCAGTCCTCTCTGCTTCTCATTTATGTTGGCATTTCCCTAGCATTCCCTAAATCTGTCAATTCTGCCTTCTATCTAACTTTTAAAGTAAAACAGGCCACAATTCATGCAAGGCAAATGCATGGATTACATACCTATGGACAAATTATCCATGTCTTTTCCAAAAAGGATCGTCCCAAGCCGATTTCATTTAGAATTGTCACGATGCAAAATGACAGAGAACTGCATGCTGCTGCCAAGTATGTGATGGGACTCGACTTCCTTGCTGTTCTATAGTGGTAGCCACCTGAAACTACATGCTGCATAGGATCTGTTCACACTTAATTTGCCATCTCTGTGACAAATAGCAAAACTTAGAACCACTCCTCAAAATCATCCTACATTTAAAAATTCTTCTCCTGGATCATCCTTGCCATCTTTCTGGTTTTCCAGAGTTTTGCTCATGGGCGCTGTGGCTTAGTTGGTTAAAGCGCCTGTCTAGTAAACAGGAGATCCTGAGTTCAACTCTCAGCAGTGCCTTGTTCTCTTATTCTGCTCAATAATCAGCATTTTTTTCCAAAAGGGAGATGTTCACTAGCCAATGACATTAAAGATGCTCGTCCCACATCCCTAGAATACTCCACCCGAGTGGCAAAGAGTCAGCTCTGGTTTAGTTTTAACAAGTAGATGGTTGCAACGTTTTGCAAAATGTAGGATGGCATAAGGCACGATAAATTAGAGGTGCCGATTCACTATTGCCTGACTGATACGCTACATAATGCCTGTAAATATGTTTAGAGACTTCAATAGCATCCTTCTTGAACGGTGATGGTAAATTTTCTTCCTCGGGGCATTGCTTGCGCTGAGCATAGAGAATTTTCCAAAAAGAAATCATACGACGAGGATGGGATTCGAACCCATGCGTGCAGAGCACAATGGATTAGCAGTCCATCGCCTTAACCACTCGGCCACCCCGTCAACAAAAGTACCTTTACCGAACCCACATTTGGAAAACAGTCGTGATGATTCTTAGGCTTCATTTTCTTTCCACATGCAACAGCGCCGTACATCAGACATTGGCTCAGCAGGTCTTGTTTTACATCCAACGTGATGACCCATGCTAATGGCATAAATACTAAACATTCAGTCCTCTCTGCTTCTCATTTATGTTGGCATTTCCCTAGCATTCCCTAAATCTGTCAATTCTGCCTTCTATCTAACTTTTAAAGTAAAACAGGCCACAATTCATGCAAGGCAAATGCATGGATTACATACCTATGGACAAATTATCCATGTCTTTTCCAAAAAGGATCGTCCCAAGCCGATTTCATTTAGAATTGTCACGATGCAAAATGACAGAGAACTGCATGCTGCTGCCAAGTATGTGATGGGACTCGACTTCCTTGCTGTTCTATAGTGGTAGCCACCTGAAACTACATGCTGCATAGGATCTGTTCACACTTAATTTGCCATCTCTGTGACAAATAGCAAAACTTAGAACCACTCCTCAAAATCATCCTACATTTAAAAATTCTTCTCCTGGATCATCCTTGCCATCTTTCTGGTTTTCCACAGTTTTGCTCATGGGCGCTGTGGCTTAGTTGGTTAAAGCGCCTGTCTAGTAAACGGGAGATCCTGAGTTCAACTCTCAGCAGTGCCTTGTTCTCTTATTCTGCTCAATAATCAGCACTTTTTTCCAAAAGGGAGATGTTCACTAGCCAATGACATTAAAGATGCTCGTCCCACATCCCTAGAATACTCCACCCGAGTGGCAAAGAGTCAGCTCTGGTTTAGTTTTAACAAGTAGATGGTTGCAACGTTTTGCAAAATGTAGGATGGCATAAGGCACGATAAATTAGAGGTGCCGATTCACTATTGCCTGACTGATACGCTACATAATGCCTGTAAATATGTTTAGAGACTTCAATAGCATCCTTCTTGAACGGTGATGGTGAATTTTCTTCCTCGGGGCATTGCTTGCGCTGAGCATAGAGAATTTTCCAAAAAGAAATCATACGACGAGGATGGGATTCGAACCCATGCGTGCAGAGCACAATGGATTAGCAGTCCATCGCCTTAACCACTCGGCCACCCCGTCAACAAAAGTACCTTTACCGAACCCACATTTGGAAAACAGTCGTGATGATTCTTAGGCTTCATTTTCTTTCCACATGCAACAGCGCCGTACATCAGACATTGGCTCAGCAGGTCTTGTTTTACATCCAACGTGATGACCCATGCTAATGGCATAAATACTAAACATTCAGTCCTCTCTGCTTCTCATTTATGTTGGCATTTCCCTAGCATTCCCTAAATCTGTCAATTCTGCCTTCTATCTAACTTTTAAAGTAAAACAGGCCACAATTCATGCAAGGCAAATGCATGGATTACATACCTATGGACAAATTATCCATGTCTTTTCCAAAAAGGATCGTCCCAAGCCGATTTCATTTAGAATTGTCACGATGCAAAATGACAGAGAACTGCATGCTGCTGCCAAGTATGTGATGGGACTCGACTTCCTTGCTGTTCTATAGTGGTAGCCACCTGAAACTACATGCTGCATAGGATCTGTTCACACTTAATTTGCCATCTCTGTGACAAATAGCAAAACTTAGAACCACTCCTCAAAATCATCCTACATTTAAAAATTCTTCTCCTGGATCATCCTTGCCATCTTTCTGGTTTTCCACAGTTTTGCTCATGGGCGCTGTGGCTTAGTTGGTTAAAGCGCCTGTCTAGTTAGCAGGAGATCCTGAGTTCAACTCTCAGCAGTGCCTTGTTCTCTTATTCTGCTCAATAATCAGCATTTTTTTCCAAAAGGGAGATGTTCACTAGCCAATGACATTAAAGATGCTCGTCCCACATCCCTAGAATACTCCACCCGAGTGGCAAAGAGTCAGCTCTGGTTTAGTTTTAACAAGTAGATGGTTGCAACGTTTTGCAAAATGTAGGATGGCATAAGGCACGATAAATTAGAGGTGCCGATTCACTATTGCCTGACTGATACGCTACATAATGCCTGTAAATATGTTTAGAGACTTCAATAGCATCCTTCTTGAACGGTGATGGTAAATTTTCTTCCTCGGGGCATTGCTTGCGCTGAGCATAGAGAATTTTCCAAAAAGAAATCATACGACGAGGATGGGATTCGAACCCATGCGTGCAGAGCACAATGGATTAGCAGTCCATCGCCTCAACAAAAGTACCTTTACCGAACCCACATTTGGAAAACAGTCGTGATGATTCTTAGGCTTCATTTTCTTTCCACATGCAACAGCGCCGTACATCAGACATTGGCTCAGCAGGTCTTGTTTTACATCCAACGTGATGACCCATGCTAATGGCATAAATACTAAACATTCAGTCCTCTCTGCTTCTCATTTATGTTGGCATTTCCCTAGCATTCCCTAAATCTGTCAATTCTGCCTTCTATCTAACTTTTAAAGTAAAACAGGCCACAATTCATGCAAGGCAAATGCATGGATTACATACCTATGGACAAATTATCCATGTCTTTTCCAAAAAGGATCGTCCCAAGCCGATTTCATTTAGAATTGTCACGATGCAAAATGACAGAGAACTGCATGCTGCTGCCAAGTATGTGATGGGACTCGACTTCCTTGCTGTTCTATAGTGGTAGCCACCTGAAACTACATGCTGCATAGGATCTGTTCACACTTAATTTGCCATCTCTGTGACAAATAGCAAAACTTAGAACCACTCCTCAAAATCATCCTACATTTAAAAATTCTTCTCCTGGATCATCCTTGCCATCTTTCTGGTTTTCCACAGTTTTGCTCATGGGCGCTGTGGCTTAGTTGGTTAAAGCGCCTGTCTAGTAAACAGGAGATCCTGAGTTCAACTCTCAGCAGTGCCTTGTTCTCTTATTCTGCTCAATAATCAGCACTTTTTTCCAAAAGGGAGATGTTCACTAGCCAATGACATTAAAGATGCTCGTCCCACATCCCTAGAATACTCCACCCGAGTGGCAAAGAGTCAGCTCTGGTTTAGTTTTAACAAGTAGATGGTTGCAACGTTTTGCAAAATGTAGGATGGCATAAGGCACGATAAATTAGAGGTGCCGATTCACTATTGCCTGACTGATACGCTACATAATGCCTGTAAATATGTTTAGAGACTTCAATAGCATCCTTCTTGAACGGTGATGGTAAATTTTCTTCCTCGGGGCATTGCTTGCGCTGAGCATAGAGAATTTTCCAAAAAGAAATCATACGACGAGGATGGGATTCGAACCCATGCGTGCAGAGCACAATGGATTAGCAGTCCATCGCCTTAACCACTCGGCCACCCCGTCAACAAAAGTACCTTTACCGAACCCACATTTGGAAAACTGTCGTGATGATTCTTAGGCTTCATTTTCTTTCCACATGCAACAGCGCCGTACATCAGACATTGGCTCAGCAGGTCTTGTTTTACATCCAACGTGATGACCCATGCTAATGGCATAAATACTAAACATTCAGTCCTCTCTGCTTCTCATTTATGTTGGCATTTCCCTAGCATTCCCTAAATCTGTCAATTCTGCCTTCTATCTAACTTTTAAAGTAAAACAGGCCACAATTCATGCAAGGCAAATGCATGGATTACATACCTATGGACAAATTATCCATGTCTTTTCCAAAAAGGATCGTCCCAAGCCGATTTCATTTAGAATTGTCACGATGCAAAATGACAGAGAACTGCATGCTGCTGCCAAGTATGTGATGGGACTCGACTTCCTTGCTGTTCTATAGTGGTAGCCACCTGAAACTACATGCTGCATAGGATCTGTTCACACTTAATTTGCCATCTCTGTGACAAATAGCAAAACTTAGAACCACTCCTCAAAATCATCCTACATTTAAAAATTCTTCTCCTGGATCATCCTTGCCATCTTTCTGGTTTTCCACACTTTTGCTCATGGGCGCTGTGGCTTAGTTGGTTAAAGCGCCTGTCTAGTAAACAGGAGATCCTGAGTTCAACTCTCAGCAGTGCCTTGTTCTCTTATTCTGCTCAATAATCAGCATTTTTTTCCAAAAGGGAGATGTTCACTAGCCAATGACATTAAAGATGCTCGTCCCACATCCCTAGAATACTCCACCCGAGTGGCAAAGAGTCAGCTCTGGTTTAGTTTTAACAAGTAGATGGTTGCAACGTTTTGCAAAATGTAGGATGGCATAAGGCACGATAAATTAGAGGTGCCGATTCACTATTGCCTGACTGATACGCTACATAATGCCTGTAAATATGTTTAGAGACTTCAATAGCATCCTTCTTGAACGGTGATGGTAAATTTTCTTCCTCGGGGCATTGCTTGCGCTGAGCATAGAGAATTTTCCAAAAAGAAATCATACGACGAGGATGGGATTCGAACCCATGTGTGCAGAGCACAATGGATTAGCAGTCCATCACCTTAGTCAACAAAAGTACCTTTACCGAACCCACATTTGGAAAACAGTCATGATGATTCTTAGGCTTCATTTTCTTTCCACATGCAACAGCGCCGTACATCAGACATTGGCTCAGCAGGTCTTGTTTTACATCCAACGTGATGACCCATGCTAATGGCATAAATACTAAACATTCAGTCCTCTCTGCTTCTCATTTATGTTGGCATTTCCCTAGCATTCCCTAAATCTGTCAATTCTGCCTTCTATCTAACTTTTAAAGTAAAACAGGCCACAATTCATGCAAGGCAAATGCATGGATTACATACCTATGGACAAATTATCCATGTCTTTTCCAAAAAGGATCGTCCCAAGCCGATTTCATTTAGAATTGTCACGATGCAAAATGACAGAGAACTGCATGCTGCTGCCAAGTATGTGATGGGACTCGACTTCCTTGCTGTTCTATAGTGGTAGCCACCTGAAACTACATGCTGCATAGGATCTGTTCACACTTAATTTGCCATCTCTGTGACAAATAGCAAAACTTAGAACCACTCCTCAAAATCATCCTACATTTAAAAATTCTTCTCCTGGATCATCCTTGCCATCTTTCTGGTTTTCCAGAGTTTTGCTCATGGGCGCTGTGGCTTAGTTGGTTAAAGCGCCTGTCTAGTAAACAGGAGATCCTGAGTTCAACTCTCAGCAGTGCCTTGTTCTCTTATTCTGCTCAATAATCAGCATTTTTTTCCAAAAGGGAGATGTTCACTAGCCAATGACATTAAAGATGCTCGTCCCACATCCCTAGAATACTCCACCCGAGTGGCAAAGAGTCAGCTCTGGTTTAGTTTTAACAAGTAGATGGTTGCAACGTTTTGCAAAATGTAGGATGGCATAAGGCACGATAAATTAGAGGTGCCGATTCACTATTGCCTGACTGATACGCTACATAATGCCTGTAAATATGTTTAGAGACTTCAATAGCATCCTTCTTGAACGGTGATGGTAAATTTTCTTCCTCGGGGCATTGCTTGCGCTGAGCATAGAGAATTTTCCAAAAAGAAATCATACGACGAGGATGGGATTCGAACCCATGCGTGCAGAGCACAATGGATTAGCAGTCCATCGCCTTAACCACTCGGCCACCCCGTCAACAAAAGTACCTTTACCGAACCCACATTTGGAAAACAGTCGTGATGATTCTTAGGCTTCATTTTCTTTCCACATGCAACAGCGCCGTACATCAGACATTGGCTCAGCAGGTCTTGTTTTACATCCAACGTGATGACCCATGCTAATGGCATAAATACTAAACATTCAGTCCTCTCTGCTTCTCATTTATGTTGGCATTTCCCTAGCATTCCCTAAATCTGTCAATTCTGCCTTCTATCTAACTTTTAAAGTAAAACAGGCCACAATTCATGCAAGGCAAATGCATGGATTACATACCTATGGACAAATTATCCATGTCTTTTCCAAAAAGGATCGTCCCAAGCCGATTTCATTTAGAATTGTCACGATGCAAAATGACAGAGAACTGCATGCTGCTGCCAAGTATGTGATGGGACTCGACTTCCTTGCTGTTCTATAGTGGTAGCCACCTGAAACTACATGCTGCATAGGATCTGTTCACACTTAATTTGCCATCTCTGTGACAAATAGCAAAACTTAGAACCACTCCTCAAAATCATCCTACATTTAAAAATTCTTCTCCTGGATCATCCTTGCCATCTTTCTGGTTTTCCACAGTTTTGCTCATGGGCGCTGTGGCTTAGTTGGTTAAAGCGCCTGTCTAGTAAACAGGAGATCCTGAGTTCAACTCTCAGCAGTGCCTTGTTCTCTTATTCTGCTCAATAATCAGCACTTTTTTCCAAAAGGGAGATGTTCACTAGCCAATGACATTAAAGATGCTCGTCCCACATCCCTAGAATACTCCACCCGAGTGGCAAAGAGTCAGCTCTGGTTTAGTTTTAACAAGTAGATGGTTGCAACGTTTTGCAAAATGTAGGATGGCATAAGGCACGATAAATTAGAGGTGCCGATTCACTATTGCCTGACTGATACGCTACATAATGCCTGTAAATATGTTTAGAGACTTCAATAGCATCCTTCTTGAACGGTGATGGTAAATTTTCTTCCTCGGGGCATTGCTTGCGCTGAGCATAGAGAATTTTCCAAAAAGAAATCATACGACGAGGATGGGATTCGAACCCATGTGTGCAGAGCACAATGGATTAGCAGTCCATCACCTTAGTCAACAAAAGTACCTTTACCGAACCCACATTTGGAAAACAGTCATGATGATTCTTAGGCTTCATTTTCTTTCCACATGCAACAGCGCCGTACATCAGACATTGGCTCAGCAGGTCTTGTTTTACATCCAACGTGATGACCCATGCTAATGGCATAAATACTAAACATTCAGTCCTCTCTGCTTCTCATTTATGTTGGCATTTCCCTAGCATTCCCTAAATCTGTCAATTCTGCCTTCTATCTAACTTTTAAAGTAAAACAGGCCACAATTCATGCAAGGCAAATGCATGGATTACATACCTATGGACAAATTATCCATGTCTTTTCCAAAAAGGATCGTCCCAAGCCGATTTCATTTAGAATTGTCACGATGCAAAATGACAGAGAACTGCATGCTGCTGCCAAGTATGTGATGGGACTCGACTTCCCTGCTGTTCTATAGTGGTAGCCACCTGAAACTACATGCTGCATAGGATCTGTTCACACTTAATTTGCCATCTCTGTGACAAATAGCAAAACTTAGAACCACTCCTCAAAATCATCCTACATTTAAAAATTCTTCTCCTGGATCATCCTTGCCATCTTTCTGGTTTTCCACAGTTTTGCTCATGGGCGCTGTGGCTTAGTTGGTTAAAGCGCCTGTCTAGTAAACAGGAGATCCTGAGTTCAACTGTCAGCAGTGCCTTGTTCTCTTATTCTGCTCAATAATCAGCTTTTTTTTTTCCAAAAGGGAGATGTTCATTAGCCAATGACATTAAAGATGCTCGTCCCACATCCCTAGAATACTCCACCCGAGTGGCAAAGAGTCAGCTCTGGTTTAGTTTTAACAAGTAGATGGTTGCAACGTTTTGCAAAATGTAGGATGGCATAAGGCACGATAAATTAGAGGTGCCGATTCACTATTGCCTGACTGATACGCTACATAATGCCTGTAAATATGTTTAGAGACTTCAATAGCATCCTTCTTGAACGGTGATGGTAAATTTTCTTCCTCGGGGCATTGCTTGCGCTGAGCATAGAGAATTTTCCAAAAAGAAATCATACGACGAGGATGGGATTCGAACCCATGCGTGCAGAGCACAATGGATTAGCAGTCCATCGCCTCAACAAAAGTACCTTTACCGAACCCACATTTGGAAAACAGTCGTGATGATTCTTAGGCTTCATTTTCTTTCCACATGCAACAGCGCCGTACATCAGACATTGGCTCAGCAGGTCTTGTTTTACATCCAACGTGATGACCCATGCTAATGGCATAAATACTAAACATTCAGTCCTCTCTGCTTCTCATTTATGTTGGCATTTCCCTAGCATTCCCTAAATCTGTCAATTCTGCCTTCTATCTAACTTTTAAAGTAAAACAGGCCACAATTCATGCAAGGCAAATGCATGGATTACATACCTATGGACAAATTATCCATGTCTTTTCCAAAAAGGATCGTCCCAAGCCGATTTCATTTAGAATTGTCACGATGCAAAATGACAGAGAACTGCATGCTGCTGCCAAGTATGTGATGGGACTCGACTTCCTTGCTGTTCTATAGTGGTAGCCACCTGAAACTACATGCTGCATAGGATCTGTTCACACTTAATTTGCCATCTCTGTGACAAATAGCAAAACTTAGAACCACTCCTCAAAATCATCCTACATTTAAAAATTCTTCTCCTGGATCATCCTTGCCATCTTTCTGGTTTTCCACAGTTTTGCTCATGGGCGCTGTGGCTTAGTTGGTTAAAGCGCCTGTCTAGTAAACAGGAGATCCTGAGTTCAACTCTCAGCAGTGCCTTGTTCTCTTATTCTGCTCAATAATCAGCACTTTTTTCCAAAAGGGAGATGTTCACTAGCCAATGACATTAAAGATGCTCGTCCCACATCCCTAGAATACTCCACCCGAGTGGCAAAGAGTCAGCTCTGGTTTAGTTTTAACAAGTAGATGGTTGCAACGTTTTGCAAAATGTAGGATGGCATAAGGCACGATAAATTAGAGGTGCCGATTCACTATTGCCTGACTGATACGCTACATAATGCCTGTAAATATGTTTAGAGACTTCAATAGCATCCTTCTTGAACGGTGATGGTAAATTTTCTTCCTCGGGGCATTGCTTGCGCTGAGCATAGAGAATTTTCCAAAAAGAAATCATACGACGAGGATGGGATTCGAACCCATGCGTGCAGAGCACAATGGATTAGCAGTCCATCGCCTTAACCACTCGGCCACCCCGTCAACAAAAGTACCTTTACCGAACCCACATTTGGAAAACAGTCGTGATGATTCTTAGGCTTCATTTTCTTTCCACATGCAACAGCGCCGTACATCAGACATTGGCTCAGCAGGTCTTGTTTTACATCCAACGTGATGACCCATGCTAATGGCATAAATACTAAACATTCAGTCCTCTCTGCTTCTCATTTATGTTGGCATTTCCCTAGCATTCCCTAAATCTGTCAATTCTGCCTTCTATCTAACTTTTAAAGTAAAACAGGCCACAATTCATGCAAGGCAAATGCATGGATTACATACCTATGGACAAATTATCCATGTCTTTTCCAAAAAGGATCGTCCCAAGCCGATTTCATTTAGAATTGTCACGATGCAAAATGACAGAGAACTGCATGCTGCTGCCAAGTATGTGATGGGACTCGACTTCCTTGCTGTTCTATAGTGGTAGCCACCTGAAACTACATGCTGCATAGGATCTGTTCACACTTAATTTGCCATCTCTGTGACAAATAGCAAAACTTAGAACCACTCCTCAAAATCATCCTACATTTAAAAATTCTTCTCCTGGATCATCCTTGCCATCTTTCTGGTTTTCCACAGTTTTGCTCATGGGCGCTGTGGCTTAGTTGGTTAAAGCGCCTGTCTAGTAAACAGGAGATCCTGAGTTCAACTCTCAGCAGTGCCTTGTTCTCTTATTCTGCTCAATAATCAGCACTTTTTTCCAAAAGGGAGATGTTCACTAGCCAATGACATTAAAGATGCTCGTCCCACATCCCTAGAATACTCCACCCGAGTGGCAAAGAGTCAGCTCTGGTTTAGTTTCAACAAGTAGATGGTTGCAACGTTTTGCAAAATGTAGGATGGCATAAGGCACGATAAATTAGAGGTGCCGATTCACTATTGCCTGACTGATACGCTACATAATGCCTGTAAATATGTTTAGAGACTTCAATAGCATCCTTCTTGAACGGTGATGGTAAATTTTCTTCCTCGGGGCATTGCTTGCGCTGAGCATAGAGAATTTTCCAAAAAGAAATCATACGACGAGGATGGGATTCGAACCCATGCGTGCAGAGCACAATGGATTAGCAGTCCATCGCCTTAACCACTCGGCCACCCCGTCAACAAAAGTACCTTTACCGAACCCACATTTGGAAAACAGTCGTGATGATTCTTAGGCTTCATTTTCTTTCCACATGCAACAGCGCCGTACATCAGACATTGGCTCAGCAGGTCTTGTTTTACATCCAACGTGATGACCCATGCTAATGGCATAAATACTAAACATTCAGTCCTCTCTGCTTCTCATTTATGTTGGCATTTCCCTAGCATTCCCTAAATCTGTCAATTCTGCCTTCTATCTAACTTTTAAAGTAAAACAGGCCACAATTCATGCAAGGCAAATGCATGGATTACATACCTATGGACAAATTATCCATGTCTTTTCCAAAAAGGATCGTCCCAAGCCGATTTCATTTAGAATTGTCACGATGCAAAATGACAGAGAACTGCATGCTGCTGCCAAGTATGTGATGGGACTCGACTTCCTTGCTGTTCTATAGTGGTAGCCACCTGAAACTACATGCTGCATAGGATCTGTTCACACTTAATTTGCCATCTCTGTGACAAATAGCAAAACTTAGAACCACTCCTCAAAATCATCCTACATTTAAAAATTCTTCTCCTGGATCATCCTTGCCATCTTTCTGGTTTTCCACAGTTTTGCTCATGGGCGCTGTGGCTTAGTTGTTTAAAGCGCCTGTCTAGTAAACAGGAGATCCTGAGTTCAACTCTCAGCAGTGCCTTGTTCTCTTATTCTGCTCAATAATCAGCATTTTTTTCCAAAAGGGAGATGTTCACTAGCCAATGACATTAAAGATGCTCGTCCCACATACCTAGAATACTCCACCCGAGTGGCAAAGAGTCAGCTCTGGTTTAGTTTTAACAAGTAGATGGTTGCAACGTTTTGCAAAATGTAGGATGGCATAAGGCACGATAAATTAGAGGTGCCGATTCACTATTGCCTGACTGATACGCTACATAATGCCTGTAAATATGTTTAGAGACTTCAATAGCATCCTTCTTGAACGGTGATGGTAAATTTTCTTCCTCGGGGCATTGCTTGCGCTGAGCATAGAGAATTTTCCAAAAAGAAATCATACGACGAAGATGGGATTCGAACCCATGCGTGCAGAGCACAATGGATTAGCAGTCCATCGCCTTAACCACTCGGCCACCCCGTCAACAAAAGTACCTTTACCGAACCCACATTTGGAAAACAGTCGTGATGATTCTTAGGCTTCATTTTCTTTCCACATGCAACAGCGCCGTACATCAGACATTGGCTCAGCAGGTCTTGTTTTACATCCAACGTGATGACCCATGCTAATGGCATAAATACTAAACATTCAGTCCTCTCTGCTTCTCATTTATGTTGGCATTTCCCTAGCATTCCCTAAATCTGTCAATTCTGCCTTCTATCTAACTTTTAAAGTAAAACAGGCCACAATTCATGCAAGGCAAATGCATGGATTACATACCTATGGACAAATTATCCATGTCTTTTCCAAAAAGGATCGTCCCAAGCCGATTTCATTTAGAATTGTCACGATGCAAAATGACAGAGAACTGCATGCTGCTGCCAAGTATGTGATGGGACTCGACTTCCTTGCTGTTCTATAGTGGTAGCCACCTGAAACTACATGCTGCATAGGATCTGTTCACACTTAATTTGCCATCTCTGTGACAAATAGCAAAACTTAGAACCACTCCTCAAAATCATCCTACATTTAAAAATTCTTCTCCTGGATCATCCTTGCCATCTTTCTGGTTTTCCACAGTTTTGCTCATGGGCGCTGTGGCTTAGTTGGTTAAAGCGCCTGTCTAGTAAACGGGAGATCCTGAGTTCAACTCTCAGCAGTGCCTTGTTCTCTTATTCTGCTCAATAATCAGCACTTTTTTCCAAAAGGGAGATGTTCACTAGCCAATGACATTAAAGATGCTCGTCCCACATCCCTAGAATACTCCACCCGAGTGGCAAAGAGTCAGCTCTGGTTTAGTTTTAACAAGTAGATGGTTGCAACGTTTTGCAAAATGTAGGATGGCATAAGGCACGATAAATTAGAGGTGCCGATTCACTATTGCCTGACTGATACGCTACATAATGCCTGTAAATATGTTTAGAGACTTCAATAGCATCCTTCTTGAACGGTGATGGTGAATTTTCTTCCTCGGGGCATTGCTTGCGCTGAGCATAGAGAATTTTCCAAAAAGAAATCATACGACGAGGATGGGATTCGAACCCATGCGTGCAGAGCACAATGGATTAGCAGTCCATCGCCTTAACCACTCGGCCACCCCGTCAACAAAAGTACCTTTACCGAACCCACATTTGGAAAACAGTCGTGATGATTCTTAGGCTTCATTTTCTTTCCACATGCAACAGCGCCGTACATCAGACATTGGCTCAGCAGGTCTTGTTTTACATCCAACGTGATGACCCATGCTAATGGCATAAATACTAAACATTCAGTCCTCTCTGCTTCTCATTTATGTTGGCATTTCCCTAGCATTCCCTAAATCTGTCAATTCTGCCTTCTATCTAACTTTTAAAGTAAAACAGGCCACAATTCATGCAAGGCAAATGCATGGATTACATACCTATGGACAAATTATCCATGTCTTTTCCAAAAAGGATCGTCCCAAGCCGATTTCATTTAGAATTGTCACGATGCAAAATGACAGAGAACTGCATGCTGCTGCCAAGTATGTGATGGGACTCGACTTCCTTGCTGTTCTATAGTGGTAGCCACCTGAAACTACATGCTGCATAGGATCTGTTCACACTTAATTTGCCATCTCTGTGACAAATAGCAAAACTTAGAACCACTCCTCAAAATCATCCTACATTTAAAAATTCTTCTCCTGGATCATCCTTGCCATCTTTCTGGTTTTCCACAGTTTTGCTCATGGGCGCTGTGGCTTAGTTGGTTAAAGCGCCTGTCTAGTAAACAGGAGATCCTGAGTTCAACTCTCAGCAGTGCCTTGTTCTCTTATTCTGCTCAATAATCAGCATTTTTTTCCAAAAGGGAGATGTTCACTAGCCAATGACATTAAAGATGCTCGTCCCACATCCCTAGAATACTCCACCCGAGTGGCAAAGAGTCAGCTCTGGTTTAGTTTTAACAAGTAGATGGTTGCAACGTTTTGCAAAATGTAGGATGGCATAAGGCACGATAAATTAGAGGTGCCGATTCACTATTGCCTGACTGATACGCTACATAATGCCTGTAAATATGTTTAGAGACTTCAATAGCATCCTTCTTGAACGGTGATGGTAAATTTTCTTCCTCGGGGCATTGCTTGCGCTGAGCATAGAGAATTTTCCAAAAAGAAATCATACGACGAGGATGGGATTCGAACCCATGCGTGCAGAGCACAATGGATTAGCAGTCCATCGCCTCAACAAAAGTACCTTTACCGAACCCACATTTGGAAAACAGTCGTGATGATTCTTAGGCTTCATTTTCTTTCCACATGCAACAGCGCCGTACATCAGACATTGGCTCAGCAGGTCTTGTTTTACATCCAACGTGATGACCCATGCTAATGGCATAAATACTAAACATTCAGTCCTCTCTGCTTCTCATTTATGTTGGCATTTCCCTAGCATTCCCTAAATCTGTCAATTCTGCCTTCTATCTAACTTTTAAAGTAAAACAGGCCACAATTCATGCAAGGCAAATGCATGGATTACATACCTATGGACAAATTATCCATGTCTTTTCCAAAAAGGATCGTCCCAAGCCGATTTCATTTAGAATTGTCACGATGCAAAATGACAGAGAACTGCATGCTGCTGCCAAGTATGTGATGGGACTCGACTTCCTTGCTGTTCTATAGTGGTAGCCACCTGAAACTACATGCTGCATAGGATCTGTTCACACTTAATTTGCCATCTCTGTGACAAATAGCAAAACTTAGAACCACTCCTCAAAATCATCCTACATTTAAAAATTCTTCTCCTGGATCATCCTTGCCATCTTTCTGGTTTTCCACAGTTTTGCTCATGGGCGCTGTGGCTTAGTTGGTTAAAGCGCCTGTCTAGTAAACAGGAGATCCTGAGTTCAACTCTCAGCAGTGCCTTGTTCTCTTATTCTGCTCAATAATCAGCACTTTTTTCCAAAAGGGAGATGTTCACTAGCCAATGACATTAAAGATGCTCGTCCCACATCCCTAGAATACTCCACCCGAGTGGCAAAGAGTCAGCTCTGGTTTAGTTTTAACAAGTAGATGGTTGCAACGTTTTGCAAAATGTAGGATGGCATAAGGCACGATAAATTAGAGGTGCCGATTCACTATTGCCTGACTGATACGCTACATAATGCCTGTAAATATGTTTAGAGACTTCAATAGCATCCTTCTTGAACGGTGATGGTAAATTTTCTTCCTCGGGGCATTGCTTGCGCTGAGCATAGAGAATTTTCCAAAAAGAAATCATACGACGAGGATGGGATTCGAACCCATGCGTGCAGAGCACAATGGATTAGCAGTCCATCGCCTTAACCACTCGGCCACCCCGTCAACAAAAGTACCTTTACCGAACCCACATTTGGAAAACTGTCGTGATGATTCTTAGGCTTCATTTTCTTTCCACATGCAACAGCGCCGTACATCAGACATTGGCTCAGCAGGTCTTGTTTTACATCCAACGTGATGACCCATGCTAATGGCATAAATACTAAACATTCAGTCCTCTCTGCTTCTCATTTATGTTGGCATTTCCCTAGCATTCCCTAAATCTGTCAATTCTGCCTTCTATCTAACTTTTAAAGTAAAACAGGCCACAATTCATGCAAGGCAAATGCATGGATTACATACCTATGGACAAATTATCCATGTCTTTTCCAAAAAGGATCGTCCCAAGCCGATTTCATTTAGAATTGTCACGATGCAAAATGACAGAGAACTGCATGCTGCTGCCAAGTATGTGATGGGACTCGACTTCCTTGCTGTTCTATAGTGGTAGCCACCTGAAACTACATGCTGCATAGGATCTGTTCACACTTAATTTGCCATCTCTGTGACAAATAGCAAAACTTAGAACCACTCCTCAAAATCATCCTACATTTAAAAATTCTTCTCCTGGATCATCCTTGCCATCTTTCTGGTTTTCCACACTTTAGCTCATGGGCGCTGTGGCTTAGTTGGTTAAAGCGCCTGTCTAGTAAACAGGAGATCCTGAGTTCAACTCTCAGCAGTGCCTTGTTCTCTTATTCTGCTCAATAATCAGCATTTTTTTCCAAAAGGGAGATGTTCACTAGCCAATGACATTAAAGATGCTCGTCCCACATCCCTAGAATACTCCACCCGAGTGGCAAAGAGTCAGCTCTGGTTTAGTTTTAACAAGTAGATGGTTGCAACGTTTTGCAAAATGTAGGATGGCATAAGGCACGATAAATTAGAGGTGCCGATTCACTATTGCCTGACTGATACGCTACATAATGCCTGTAAATATGTTTAGAGACTTCAATAGCATCCTTCTTGAACGGTGATGGTAAATTTTCTTCCTCGGGGCATTGCTTGCGCTGAGCATAGAGAATTTTCCAAAAAGAAATCATACGACGAGGATGGGATTCGAACCCATGTGTGCAGAGCACAATGGATTAGCAGTCCATCACCTTAGTCAACAAAAGTACCTTTACCGAACCCACATTTGGAAAACAGTCATGATGATTCTTAGGCTTCATTTTCTTTCCACATGCAACAGCGCCGTACATCAGACATTGGCTCAGCAGGTCTTGTTTTACATCCAACGTGATGACCCATGCTAATGGCATAAATACTAAACATTCAGTCCTCTCTGCTTCTCATTTATGTTGGCATTTCCCTAGCATTCCCTAAATCTGTCAATTCTGCCTTCTATCTAACTTTTAAAGTAAAACAGGCCACAATTCATGCAAGGCAAATGCATGGATTACATACCTATGGACAAATTATCCATGTCTTTTCCAAAAAGGATCGTCCCAAGCCGATTTCATTTAGAATTGTCACGATGCAAAATGACAGAGAACTGCATGCTGCTGCCAAGTATGTGATGGGACTCGACTTCCTTGCTGTTCTATAGTGGTAGCCACCTGAAACTACATGCTGCATAGGATCTGTTCACACTTAATTTGCCATCTCTGTGACAAATAGCAAAACTTAGAACCACTCCTCAAAATCATCCTACATTTAAAAATTCTTCTCCTGGATCATCCTTGCCATCTTTCTGGTTTTCCAGAGTTTTGCTCATGGGCGCTGTGGCTTAGTTGGTTAAAGCGCCTGTCTAGTAAACAGGAGATCCTGAGTTCAACTCTCAGCAGTGCCTTGTTCTCTTATTCTGCTCAATAATCAGCATTTTTTTCCAAAAGGGAGATGTTCACTAGCCAATGACATTAAAGATGCTCGTCCCACATCCCTAGAATACTCCACCCGAGTGGCAAAGAGTCAGCTCTGGTTTAGTTTTAACAAGTAGATGGTTGCAACGTTTTGCAAAATGTAGGATGGCATAAGGCACGATAAATTAGAGGTGCCGATTCACTATTGCCTGACTGATACGCTACATAATGCCTGTAAATATGTTTAGAGACTTCAATAGCATCCTTCTTGAACGGTGATGGTAAATTTTCTTCCTCGGGGCATTGCTTGCGCTGAGCATAGAGAATTTTCCAAAAAGAAATCATACGACGAGGATGGGATTCGAACCCATGCGTGCAGAGCACAATGGATTAGCAGTCCATCGCCTTAACCACTCGGCCACCCCGTCAACAAAAGTACCTTTACCGAACCCACATTTGGAAAACAGTCGTGATGATTCTTAGGCTTCATTTTCTTTCCACATGCAACAGCGCCGTACATCAGACATTGGCTCAGCAGGTCTTGTTTTACATCCAACGTGATGACCCATGCTAATGGCATAAATACTAAACATTCAGTCCTCTCTGCTTCTCATTTATGTTGGCATTTCCCTAGCATTCCCTAAATCTGTCAATTCTGCCTTCTATCTAACTTTTAAAGTAAAACAGGCCACAATTCATGCAAGGCAAATGCATGGATTACATACCTATGGACAAATTATCCATGTCTTTTCCAAAAAGGATCGTCCCAAGCCGATTTCATTTAGAATTGTCACGATGCAAAATGACAGAGAACTGCATGCTGCTGCCAAGTATGTGATGGGACTCGACTTCCTTGCTGTTCTATAGTGGTAGCCACCTGAAACTACATGCTGCATAGGATCTGTTCACACTTAATTTGCCATCTCTGTGACAAATAGCAAAACTTAGAACCACTCCTCAAAATCATCCTACATTTAAAAATTCTTCTCCTGGATCATCCTTGCCATCTTTCTGGTTTTCCACAGTTTTGCTCATGGGCGCTGTGGCTTAGTTGGTTAAAGCGCCTGTCTAGTAAACAGGAGATCCTGAGTTCAACTCTCAGCAGTGCCTTGTTCTCTTATTCTGCTCAATAATCAGCACTTTTTTCCAAAAGGGAGATGTTCACTAGCCAATGACATTAAAGATGCTCGTCCCACATCCCTAGAATACTCCACCCGAGTGGCAAAGAGTCAGCTCTGGTTTAGTTTTAACAAGTAGATGGTTGTAACGTTTTGCAAAATGTAGGATGGCATAAGGCACGATAAATTAGAGGTGCCGATTCACTATTGCCTGACTGATACGCTACATAATGCCTGTAAATATGTTTAGAGACTTCAATAGCATCCTTCTTGAACGGTGATGGTAAATTTTCTTCCTCGGGGCATTGCTTGCGCTGAGCATAGAGAATTTTCCAAAAAGAAATCATACGACGAGGATGGGATTCGAACCCATGTGTGCAGAGCACAATGGATTAGCAGTCCATCACCTTAGTCAACAAAAGTACCTTTACCGAACCCACATTTGGAAAACAGTCATGATGATTCTTAGGCTTCATTTTCTTTCCACATGCAACAGCGCCGTACATCAGACATTGGCTCAGCAGGTCTTGTTTTACATCCAACGTGATGACCCATGCTAATGGCATAAATACTAAACATTCAGTCCTCTCTGCTTCTCATTTATGTTGGCATTTCCCTAGCATTCCCTAAATCTGTCAATTCTGCCTTCTATCTAACTTTTAAAGTAAAACAGGCCACAATTCATGCAAGGCAAATGCATGGATTACATACCTATGGACAAATTATCCATGTCTTTTCCAAAAAGGATCGTCCCAAGCCGATTTCATTTAGAATTGTCACGATGCAAAATGACAGAGAACTGCATGCTGCTGCCAAGTATGTGATGGGACTCGACTTCCCTGCTGTTCTATAGTGGTAGCCACCTGAAACTACATGCTGCATAGGATCTGTTCACACTTAATTTGCCATCTCTGTGACAAATAGCAAAACTTAGAACCACTCCTCAAAATCATCCTACATTTAAAAATTCTTCTCCTGGATCATCCTTGCCATCTTTCTGGTTTTCCACAGTTTTGCTCATGGGCGCTGTGGCTTAGTTGGTTAAAGCGCCTGTCTAGTAAACAGGAGATCCTGAGTTCAACTCTCAGCAGTGCCTTGTTCTCTTATTCTGCTCAATAATCAGCTTTTTTTTTTCCAAAAGGGAGATGTTCATTAGCCAATGACATTAAAGATGCTCGTCCCACATCCCTAGAATACTCCACCCGAGTGGCAAAGAGTCAGCTCTGGTTTAGTTTTAACAAGTAGATGGTTGCAACGTTTTGCAAAATGTAGGATGGCATAAGGCACGATAAATTAGAGGTGCCGATTCACTATTGCCTGACTGATACGCTACATAATGCCTGTAAATATGTTTAGAGACTTCAATAGCATCCTTCTTGAACGGTGATGGTAAATTTTCTTCCTCGGGGCATTGCTTGCGCTGAGCATAGAGAATTTTCCAAAAAGAAATCATACGACGAGGATGGGATTCGAACCCATGCGTGCAGAGCACAATGGATTAGCAGTCCATCGCCTCAACAAAAGTACCTTTACCGAACCCACATTTGGAAAACAGTCGTGATGATTCTTAGGCTTCATTTTCTTTCCACATGCAACAGCGCCGTACATCAGACATTGGCTCAGCAGGTCTTGTTTTACATCCAACGTGATGACCCATGCTAATGGCATAAATACTAAACATTCAGTCCTCTCTGCTTCTCATTTATGTTGGCATTTCCCTAGCATTCCCTAAATCTGTCAATTCTGCCTTCTATCTAACTTTTAAAGTAAAACAGGCCACAATTCATGCAAGGCAAATGCATGGATTACATACCTATGGACAAATTATCCATGTCTTTTCCAAAAAGGATCGTCCCAAGCCGATTTCATTTAGAATTGTCACGATGCAAAATGACAGAGAACTGCATGCTGCTGCCAAGTATGTGATGGGACTCGACTTCCTTGCTGTTCTATAGTGGTAGCCACCTGAAACTACATGCTGCATAGGATCTGTTCACACTTAATTTGCCATCTCTGTGACAAATAGCAAAACTTAGAACCACTCCTCAAAATCATCCTACATTTAAAAATTCTTCTCCTGGATCATCCTTGCCATCTTTCTGGTTTTCCACAGTTTTGCTCATGGGCGCTGTGGCTTAGTTGGTTAAAGCGCCTGTCTAGTAAACAGGAGATCCTGAGTTCAACTCTCAGCAGTGCCTTGTTCTCTTATTCTGCTCAATAATCAGCACTTTTTTCCAAAAGGGAGATGTTCACTAGCCAATGACATTAAAGATGCTCGTCCCACATCCCTAGAATACTCCACCCGAGTGGCAAAGAGTCAGCTCTGGTTTAGTTTTAACAAGTAGATGGTTGCAACGTTTTGCAAAATGTAGGATGGCATAAGGCACGATAAATTAGAGGTGCCGATTCACTATTGCCTGACTGATACGCTACATAATGCCTGTAAATATGTTTAGAGACTTCAATAGCATCCTTCTTGAACGGTGATGGTAAATTTTCTTCCTCGGGGCATTGCTTGCGCTGAGCATAGAGAATTTTCCAAAAAGAAATCATACGACGAGGATGGGATTCGAACCCATGCGTGCAAAGCACAATGGATTAGCAGTCCATCGCCTTAACCACTCGGCCACCCCGTCAACAAAAGTACCTTTACCGAACCCACATTTGGAAAACAGTCGTGATGATTCTTAGGCTTCATTTTCTTTCCACATGCAACAGCGCCGTACATCAGACATTGGCTCAGCAGGTCTTGTTTTACATCCAACGTGATGACCCATGCTAATGGCATAAATACTAAACATTCAGTCCTCTCTGCTTCTCATTTATGTTGGCATTTCCCTAGCATTCCCTAAATCTGTCAATTCTGCCTTCTATCTAACTTTTAAAGTAAAACAGGCCACAATTCATGCAAGGCAAATGCATGGATTACATACCTATGGACAAATTATCCATGTCTTTTCCAAAAAGGATCGTCCCAAGCCGATTTCATTTAGAATTGTCACGATGCAAAATGACAGAGAACTGCATGCTGCTGCCAAGTATGTGATGGGACTCGACTTCCTTGCTGTTCTATAGTGGTAGCCACCTGAAACTACATGCTGCATAGGATCTGTTCACACTTAATTTGCCATCTCTGTGACAAATAGCAAAACTTAGAACCACTCCTCAAAATCATCCTACATTTAAAAATTCTTCTCCTGGATCATCCTTGCCATCTTTCTGGTTTTCCACAGTTTTGCTCATGGGCGCTGTGGCTTAGTTGGTTAAAGCGCCTGTCTAGTAAACAGGAGATCCTGAGTTCAACTCTCAGCAGTGCCTTGTTCTCTTATTCTGCTCAATAATCAGCACTTTTTTCCAAAAGGGAGATGTTCACTAGCCAATGACATTAAAGATGCTCGTCCCACATCCCTAGAATACTCCACCCGAGTGGCAAAGAGTCAGCTCTGGTTTAGTTTCAACAAGTAGATGGTTGCAACGTTTTGCAAAATGTAGGATGGCATAAGGCACGATAAATTAGAGGTGCCGATTCACTATTGCCTGACTGATACGCTACATAATGCCTGTAAATATGTTTAGAGACTTCAATAGCATCCTTCTTGAACGGTGATGGTAAATTTTCTTCCTCGGGGCATTGCTTGCGCTGAGCATAGAGAATTTTCCAAAAAGAAATCATACGACGAGGATGGGATTCGAACCCATGCGTGCAGAGCACAATGGATTAGCAGTCCATCGCCTTAACCACTCGGCCACCCCGTCAACAAAAGTACCTTTACCGAACCCACATTTGGAAAACAGTCGTGATGATTCTTAGGCTTCATTTTCTTTCCACATGCAACAGCGCCGTACATCAGACATTGGCTCAGCAGGTCTTGTTTTACATCCAACGTGATGACCCATGCTAATGGCATAAATACTAAACATTCAGTCCTCTCTGCTTCTCATTTATGTTGGCATTTCCCTAGCATTCCCTAAATCTGTCAATTCTGCCTTCTATCTAACTTTTAAAGTAAAACAGGCCACAATTCATGCAAGGCAAATGCATGGATTACATACCTATGGACAAATTATCCATGTCTTTTCCAAAAAGGATCGTCCCAAGCCGATTTCATTTAGAATTGTCACGATGCAAAATGACAGAGAACTGCATGCTGCTGCCAAGTATGTGATGGGACTCGACTTCCTTGCTGTTCTATAGTGGTAGCCACCTGAAACTACATGCTGCATAGGATCTGTTCACACTTAATTTGCCATCTCTGTGACAAATAGCAAAACTTAGAACCACTCCTCAAAATCATCCTACATTTAAAAATTCTTCTCCTGGATCATCCTTGCCATCTTTCTGGTTTTCCACAGTTTTGCTCATGGGCGCTGTGGCTTAGTTGGTTAAAGTGCCTGTCTAGTAAACGGGAGATCCTGAGTTCAACTCTCAGCAGTGCCTTGTTCTCTTATTCTGCTCAATAATCAGCATTTTTTTCCAAAAGGGAGATGTTCACTAGCCAATGACATTAAAGATGATCGTCCCACATACCTAGAATACTCCACCCGAGTGGCAAAGAGTCAGCTCTGGTTTAGTTTTAACAAGTAGATGGTTGCAACGTTTTGCAAAATGTAGGATGGCATAAGGCACGATAAATTAGAGGTGCCGATTCACTATTGCCTGACTGATACGCTACATAATGCCTGTAAATATGTTTAGAGACTTCAATAGCATCCTTCTTGAACGGTGATGGTAAATTTTCTTCCTCGGGGCATTGCTTGCGCTGAGCATAGAGAATTTTCCAAAAAGAAATCATACGACGAAGATGGGATTCGAACCCATGCGTGCAGAGCACAATGGATTAGCAGTCCATCGCCTTAACCACTCGGCCACCCCGTCAACAAAAGTACCTTTACCGAACCCACATTTGGAAAACAGTCGTGATGATTCTTAGGCTTCATTTTCTTTCCACATGCAACAGCGCCGTACATCAGACATTGGCTCAGCAGGTCTTGTTTTACATCCAACGTGATGACCCATGCTAATGGCATAAATACTAAACATTCAGTCCTCTCTGCTTCTCATTTATGTTGGCATTTCCCTAGCATTCCCTAAATCTGTCAATTCTGCCTTCTATCTAACTTTTAAAGTAAAACAGGCCACAATTCATGCAAGGCAAATGCATGGATTACATACCTATGGACAAATTATCCATGTCTTTTCCAAAAAGGATCGTCCCAAGCCGATTTCATTTAGAATTGTCACGATGCAAAATGACAGAGAACTGCATGCTGCTGCCAAGTATGTGATGGGACTCGACTTCCTTGCTGTTCTATAGTGGTAGCCACCTGAAACTACATGCTGCATAGGATCTGTTCACACTTAATTTGCCATCTCTGTGACAAATAGCAAAACTTAGAACCACTCCTCAAAATCATCCTACATTTAAAAATTCTTCTCCTGGATCATCCTTGCCATCTTTCTGGTTTTCCACAGTTTTGCTCATGGGCGCTGTGACTTAGTTGGTTAAAGTGCCTGTCTAGTAAACAGGAGATCCTGAGTTCAACTCTCAGCAGTGCCTTGTTCTCTTATTCTGCTCAATAATCAGCATTTTTTTCCAAAAGGGAGATGTTCACTAGCCAATGACATTAAAGATGCTCGTCCCACATCCCTAGAATACTCCACCCGAGTGGCAAAGAGACAGCTCTGGTTTAGTTTTAACAAGTAGATGGTTGCAACGTTTTGCAAAATGTAGGATGGCATAAGGCACGATAAATTCGAGGTGCCGATTCACTATTGCCTGACTGATACGCTACATAATGCCTGTAAATATGTTTAGAGACTTCAATAGCATCCTTCTTGAACGGTGATGGTAAATTTTCTTCCTCGGGGCATTGCTTGCGCTGAGCATAGAGAATTTTCCAAAAAGAAATCATACGACGAGGATGGGATTCGAACCCATGCGTGCAGAGCACAATGGACTAGCAGTCCATTGCCTTAACCACTCGGCCACCCCGTCAACAAAAGTACCTTTACCGAACCCACATTTGGAAAACAGTCGTGATGATTCTTATGCTTCATTTTCTTTCCACATGCAACAGCGCCGTACATCAGACATTGGCTCAGCAGGTCTTGTTTTACATCCAACGTGATGACCCATGCTAATGGCATAAATACTAAACATTCAGTCCTCTCTGCTTCTCATTTATGTTGGCATTTCCCTAGCATTCCCTAAATCTGTCAATTCTGCCTTCTATCTAACTTTTAAAGTAAAACAGGCCACAATTCATGCAAGGCAAATGCATGGATTACATACCTATGGACAAATTATCCATGTCTTTTCCAAAAAGGATCGTCCCAAGCCGATTTCATTTAGAATTGTCACGATGCAAAATGACAGAGAACTGCATGCTGCTGCCAAGTATGTGATGGGACTCGACTTCCTTGCTGTTCTATAGTGGTAGCCACCTGAAACTACATGCTGCATAGGATCTGTTCACACTTAATTTGCCATCTCTGTGACAAATAGCAAAACTTAGAACCACTCCTCAAAATCATCCTACATTTAAAAATTCTTCTCCTGGATCATCCTTGCCATCTTTCTGGTTTTCCACAGTTTTGCTCATGGGCGCTGTGGCTTAGTTGGTTAAAGCGCCTGTCTAGTAAACAGGAGATCCTGAGTTCAACTCTCAGCAGTGCCTTGTTCTCTTATTCTGCTCAATAATCAGCATTTTTTTCCAAAAGGGAGATGTTCACTAGCCAATGACATTAAAGATGCTCGTCCCACATCCCTAGAATACTCCACCCGAGTGGCAAAGAGTCAGCTCTGGTTTAGTTTTAACAAGTAGATGGTTGCAACGTTTTGCAAAATGTAGGATGGCATAAGGCACGATAAATTAGAGGTGCCGATTCACTATAGCCTGACTGATACGCTACATAATGCCTGTAAATATGTTTAGAGACTTCAATAGCATCCTTCTTGAACGGTGATGGTAAATTTTCTTCCTCGGGGCATTGCTTGCGCTGAGCATAGAGAATTTTCCAAAAAGAAATCATACGACGAGGATGGGATTCGAACCCATGCGTGCAGAGCACAATGGATTAGCAGTCCATCGCCTTAACCACTCGGCCACCCCGTCAACAAAAGTACCTTTACCGAACCCACATTTGGAAAACAGTCGTGATGATTCTTAGGCTTCATTTTCTTTCCACATGCAACAGCGCCGTACATCAGACATTGGCTCAGCAGGTCTTGTTTTACATCCAACGTGATGACCCATGCTAATGGCATAAATACTAAACATTCAGTCCTCTCTGCTTCTCATTTATGTTGGCATTTCCCTAGCATTCCCTAAATCTGTCAATTCTGCCTTCTATCTAACTTTTAAGGTAAAACAGGCCACAATTCATGCAAGGCAAATGCATGGATTACATACCTATGGACAAATTATCCATGTCTTTTCCAAAAAGGATCGTCCCAAGCCGATTTCATTTAGAATTGTCACGATGCAAAATGACAGAGAACTGCATGCTGCTGCCAAGTATGTGATGGGACTCGACTTCCTTGCTGTTCTATAGTGGTAGCCACCTGAAACTACATGCTGCATAGGATCTGTTCACACTTAATTTGCCATCTCTGTGACAAATAGCAAAACTTAGAACCACTCCTCAAAATCATCCTACATTTAAAAATTCTTCTCCTGGATCATCCTTGCCATCTTTCTGGTTTTCCACAGTTTCGCTCATGGGCGCTGTGGCTTAGTTGGTTAAAGCACCTGTCTAGTAAACAGGAGATCCTGAGTTCAACTCTCAGCAGTGCCTTGTTCTCTTATTCTGCTCAATAATCAGCACTTTTTTCCAAAAGGGAGATGTTCACTAGCCAATGACATTAAAGATGCTCGTCCCACATCCCTAGAATACTCCACCCGAGTGGCAAAGAGTCAGCTCTGGTTTAGTTTCAACAAGTAGATGGTTGCAACGTTTTGCAAAATGTAGGATGGCATAAGGCACGATAAATTAGAGGTGCCGATTCACTATTGCCTGACTGATACGCTACATAATGCCTGTAAATATGTTTAGAGACTTCAATAGCATCCTTCTTGAACGGTGATGGTAAATTTTCTTCCTCGGAGCATTGCTTGCGCTGAGCATAGAGAATTTTCCAAAAAGAAATCATACGACGAGGATGGGATTCGAACCCATGCGTGCAGAGCACAATGGATTAGCAGTCCATCGCCTTAACCACTCGGCCACCCCGTCAACAAAAGTACCTTTACCGAACCCACATTTGGAAAACAGTCGTGATGATTCTTAGGCTTCATTTTCTTTCCACATGCAACAGCGCCGTACATCAGACATTGGCTCAGCAGGTCTTGTTTTACATCCAACGTGATGACCCATGCTAATGGCATAAATACTAAACATTCAGTCCTCTCTGCTTCTCATTTATGTTGGCATTTCCCTAGCATTCCCTAAATCTGTCAATTCTGCCTTCTACCTAACTTTTAAAGTAAAACAGGCCACAATTCATGCAAGGCAAATGCATGGATTACATACCTATGGACAAATTATCCATGTCTTTTCCAAAAAGGATCGTCCCAAGCCGATTTCATTTAGAATTGTCACGATGCAAAATGACAGAGAACTGCATGCTGCTGCCAAGTATGTGATGGGACTCGACTTCCTTGCTGTTCTATAGTGGTAGCCACCTGAAACTACATGCTGCATAGGATCTGTTCACACTTAATTTGCCATCTCTGTGACAAATAGCAAAACTTAGAACCACTCCTCAAAATCTTCCTACATTTAAAAATTCTTCTCCTGGATCATCCTTGCCATCTTTCTGGTTTTCCACAGTTTTGCTCATGGGCGCTGTGGCTTAGTTGGTTAAAGCGCCTGTCTAGTAAACAGGAGATCCTGAGTTCAACTCTCAGCAGTGCCTTGTTCTCTTATTCTGCTCAATAATCAGCACTTTTTTCCAAAAGGGAGATGTTCACTAGCCAATGACATTAAAGATGCTCGTCCCACATCCCTAGAATACTCCACCCGAGTGGCAAAGAGTCAGCTCTGGTTTAGTTTTAACAAGTAGATGGTTGCAACGTTTTGCAAAATGTAGGATGGCATAAGGCACGATAAATTAGAGGTGCCGATTCACTATTGCCTGACTGATACGCTACATAATGCCTGTAAATATGTTTAGAGACTTCAATAGCATCCTTCTTGAACGGTGATGGTAAATTTTCTTCCTCGGGGCATTGCTTGCGCTGAGCATAGAGAATTTTCCAAAAGGAAATCATACGACGAGGATGGGATTCGAACCCATGCGTGCAGAGCACAATGGATTAGCAGTCCATCGCCTTAACCACTCGGCCACCCCGTCAACAAAAGTACCTTTACCGAACCCACATTTGGAAAACAGTCGTGATGATTCTTAGGCTTCATTTTCTTTCCACATGCAACAGCGCCGTACATCAGACATTGGCTCAGCAGGTCTTGTTTTACATCCAACGTGATGACCCATGCTAATGGCATAAATACTAAACATTCAGTCCTCTCTGCTTCTCATTTATGTTGGCATTTCCCTAGCATTCCCTAAATCTGTCAATTCTGCCTTCTATCTAACTTTTAAAGTAAAACAGGCCACAATTCATGCAAGGCAAATGCATGGATTACATACCTATGGAGAAATTATCCATGTCTTTTCCAAAAAGGATCGTCCCAAGCCGATTTCATTTAGAATTGTCACGATGCAAAATGACAGAGAACTGCATGCTGCTGCCAAGTATGTGATGGGACTCGACTTCCTTGCTGTTCTATAGTGGTAGCCACCTGAAACTACATGCTGCATAGGATCTGTTCACACTTAATTTGCCATCTCTGTGACAAATAGCAAAACTTAGAACCACTCCTCAAAATCATCCTACATTTAAAAATTCTTCTCCTGGATCATCCTTGCCATCTTTCTGGTTTTCCACAGTTTTGCTCATGGGCGCTGTGGCTTAGTTGGTTAAAGCGCCTGTCTAGTAAACAGGAGATCCTGAGTTCAACTCTCAGCAGTGCCTTGTTCTCTTATTCTGCTCAATAATCAGCACTTTTTTCCAAAAGGGAGATGTTCACTAGCCAATGACATTAAAGATGCTCGTCCCACATCCCTAGAATACTCCACCCGAGTGGCAAAGAGTCAGCTCTGGTTTAGTTTTAACAAGTAGATGGTTGCAACGTTTTGCAAAATGTAGGATGGCATAAGGCACGATAAATTAGAGGTGCCGATTCACTATTGCCTGACTGATACGCTACATAATGCCTGTAAATATGTTTAGAGACTTCAATAGCATCCTTCTTGAACGGTGATGGTAAATTTTCTTCCTCGGGGCATTGCTTGCGCTGAGCATAGAGAATTTTCCAAAAGGAAATCATACGACGAGGATGGGATTCGAACCCATGCGTGCAGAGCACAATGGATTAGCAGTCCATCGCCTTAACCACTCGGCCACCCCGTCAACAAAAGTACCTTTACCGAACCCACATTTGGAAAACAGTCGTGATGATTCTTAGGCTTCATTTTCTTTCCACATGCAACAGCGCCGTACATCAGACATTGGCTCAGCAGGTCTTGTTTTACATCCAACGTGATGACCCATGCTAATGGCATAAATACTAAACATTCAGTCCTCTCTGCTTCTCATTTATGTTGGCATTTCCCTAGCATTCCCTAAATCTGTCAATTCTGCCTTCTATCTAACTTTTAAAGTAAAACAGGCCACAATTCATGCAAGGCAAATGCATGGATTACATACCTATGGACAAATTATCCATCTCTTTTCCAAAAAGGATCGTCCCAAGCCGATTTCATTTAGAATTGTCACGATGCAAAATGACAGAGAACTGCATGCTGCTGCCAAGTATGTGATGGGACTCGACTTCCTTGCTGTTCTATAGTGGTAGCCACCTGAAACTACATACTGCATAGGATCTGTTCACACTTAATTTGCCATCTCTGTGACAAATAGCAAAACTTAGAACCACTCCTCAAAATCATCCTACATTTAAAAATTCTTCTCCTGGATCATCCTTGCCATCTTTCTGGTTTTCCACAGTTTTGCTCATGGGCGCTGTGGCTTAGTTGGTTAAAGCGCCTGTCTAGTAAACAGGAGATCCTGAGTTCAACTCTCAGCAGTGCCTTGTTCTCTTATTCTGCTCAATAATCAGCACTTTTTTCCAAAAGGGAGATGTTCACTAGCCAATGACATTAAAGATGCTCGTCCCACATCCCTAGAATACTCCACCCGAGTGGCAAAGAGTCAGCTCTGGTTTAGTTTTAACAAGTAGATGGTTGCAACGTTTTGCAAAATGTAGGATGGCATAAGGCACGATAAATTAGAGGTGCCGATTCACTATTGCCTGACTGATACGCTACATAATGCCTGTAAATATGTTTAGAGACTTCAATAGCATCCTTCTTGAACGGTGATGGTAAATTTTCTTCCTCGGGGCATTGCTTGCGCTGAGCATAGAGAATTTTCCAAAAAGAAATGATACGACGAGGATGGGATTCGAACCCATGCGTGCAGAGCACAATGGATTAGCAGTCCATCACCTTAACCACTCGGCCACCCCGTCAACAAAAGTACTTTTACCGAACCCACATTTGGAAAACAGTCGTGATGATTCTTAGGCTTCATTTTCTTTCCACATGCAACAGCGCCGTTCATCAGACATTGGCTCAGCAGGTCTTGTTTTACATCCAACGTGATGACCCATGCTAATGGCATAAATACTAAACATTCAGTCCTCTCTGCTTCTCATTTATGTTGGCATTTCCCTAGCATTCCCTAAATCTGTCAATTCTGCCTTCTATCTAACTTTTAAAGTAAAACAGGCCACAATTCATGCAAGGCAAATGCATGGATTACATACCTATGGACAAATTATCCATGTCTTTTCCAA
>NC_089847.1:56850531-56853031 GCF_035609145.1 Eleutherodactylus coqui | reverse complement strand
GTTAGCACTCTGGACTCTGAATCCAGCAATCCGAGTTCAAATCTCGGTGGAACCTGCATAATCACTTTAGCCGCACATGCCTTCTCTGACTTTTGCTAATGCTGTGTAGTCATAGGCCCAAGCCCATTTCTAGAGTAGCTATAATGCTTCTCATGTGTAGTCGTGGCCGAAAAGTTAAGGCGATGGACTAGAAATCCATTGGGGTCTCCCAGCGCAGGTTCAAATCCTGCCGACTACGTTAATTTCTGCTGCCCTTCTAAGTAAACCGGGATTATTAACAAGTATGTGGCTTGGTGTTGGCTTTTGCAAGTCACGGAAACAGTAATGTGTTCAAAGTGGAGTGAATATTGAGTGCTTTTTGCACGGCAAGCTTTCCACTGCGTTTGTCACGCAGGTTCAAATCCTGCCGACTACGTCAATATTTGCTGCTCTTCTATGTAAACCGGGAATATTAACAAGTATGTGGCTTGGTGTTGGTTTTTGCAAGTCACGGAAACAGTAATGTGTTCAAAGTGTAGTAAATATTGAATGCTTTTTGCACGGCAAGCTTTCCACTGCGTTTGTCACGCAGGTTCAAATACTGCCGGCTAAAATGTCTTTTGCTGATCTTCTTGATCCATGGGAGTCAAAAAATGCCTGCCAAATACGTAACTTTCAACAAATGTGTCCCTTTGGAAATTTTCCTTATGGCACAGATGGAATCCTTTAGATTAAATGTTTGCTGAAGTGATGGAAAGTGGTCAGAGTGTGGAAACTATCTAGTGCCTTTTGGACGACAATCTTTTCTCCAGTACAACTTTTCTAGGTATATTGCTCCCTCCTTTTAGGCTGATTTTAACTCAGTGTGTGGTTCCGTGGTGTAATGGTTAGCACTCTGGACTCTGAATCCAGCAATCCGAGTTCAAATCTCGGTGGAACCTGCATAATCACTTTAGCCGCACATGCCTTCTCTGACTTTTGCTAATGCTGTGTAGTCATAGGCCCAAGCCCATTTCTAGAGTAGCTATAATGCTTCTCATGTGTAGTCGTGGCTGAAAAGTTAAGGCGATGGACTAGAAATCCATTGGGGTCTCCCCGCGCAGGTTCAAATCCTGCCGACTACGTTAATATTTGCTGCTCTTCTATGTAAACTGGGAATATTAACAAGTATGTGGCTTGGTGTTGGTTTTTGCAAGTCACGGAAATAGTAATGTGTTCAAAGTGTAGTAAATATTGAGTGCTTTTTGCACGGCAAGCTTTCCACTGCGTTTGTCACGCAGATTCAAATACTGCCGGCTAAAATGTCTTTTGCTGATCTTCTTGATCCATGGGAGTCAAAAAATGCCTGCCAAATACGTAACTTTCAACAAATGTGTCCCTTTGGAAATTTTCCTTAAGGCACAGATGGAATCCTTTAGATTAAATGTTTGCTGAAGTGATGGAAAGGGGTCAGAGTGTGGAAACTATCTAGTGCCTTTTGGACGACAATCTTTTCTCCAGTACAACTTTTCTAGGTATATTGCTCCCTCCTTTTAGGCTGATTTTAACTCAGTGTGTGGTTCCATGGTGTAATGGTTAGCACTCTGGACTCTGAATCCAGCAATCCGAGTTCAAATCTCGGTGGAACCTGCATAATCACTTTAGCCGCACATGCCTTCTCTGACTTTTGCTAATACTGTGTAGTCATAGGCCCAAGCCCATTTCTAGAGTAGCTATAATGCTTCTCATGTGTAGTCGTGGCTGAAAAGTTAAGGCGATGGACTAGAAATCCATTGGGGTCTCCCCGCGCAGGTTCAAATCCTGCCGACTACGTCAATATTTGCTGCTCTTCTATGTAAACCGGGAATATTAACAAGTATGTGGCTTGGTGTTGGTTTTTGCAAGTCACGGAAACAGTAATGTGTTCAAAGTGTAGTAAATATTGAATGCTTTTTGAACGGCAAGCTTTCCACTGCGTTTGTCACGCAGGTTCAAATACTGCCGGCTAAAATGTCTTTTGCTGATATTCTTGATCCATGGGAGTCAAAAAATGCCTGCCAAATACGTAACTTTCAACAAATGTGTCCCTTTGGAAATTTTCCTTAAGGCACAGATGGAATCCTTTAGATTAAATGTTTGCTGAAGTGATGGAAAGGGGTCAGAGTGTGGAAACTATCTAGTGCCTTTTGGACGACAATCTTTTCTCCAGTACAACTTTTCTAGGTATATTGCTCCCTCCTTTTAGGCTGCTTTTAACTCAGTGTGTGGTTCCATGGTGTAATGGTTAGCACTCTGGACTCTGAATCCAGCGATCCGAGTTCAAATCTCGGTGGAACCTGCATAATCACTTTAGCCGCACATGCCTTCTCTGACTTTTGCTAATGCTGTGTAGTCATAGGCCCAAGCCCATTTCTAGAGTAGCTATAATGCTTCTCATGTGTAGTCGTGGCCGAAAAGTTAAGGCGATGGACTAGAAATCCATTGGGGTCTCCCCGCGCAGGTTCAAATCCTGCCGACTACGTGAATATTTGCTGCTCTTCTA
>NC_089847.1:56805531-56810531 GCF_035609145.1 Eleutherodactylus coqui | reverse complement strand
CTAAAATGTCTTTTGCTGATCTTCTTGATCCATGGGAGTCAAAAAATGCCTGCCAAATACGTAACTTTCAACAAATGTGTCCCTTTGGAAATTTTCCTTAAGGCACAGATGGAATCCTTTAGATTAAATGTTTGCTGAAGTGATGGAAAGGGGTCAGAGTGTGGAAACTATCTAGTGCCTTTTGGACGACAATCTTTTCTCCAGTACAACTTTTCTAGGTATATTGCTCCCTCCTTTTAGGCTGCTTTTAACGCTGTGTGTGGTTCCATGGTGTAATGGTTAGCACTCTGGACTTTGAAACCAGCAATCTGAGTTTAAATCTCGGTGGAACCTGCATAATCACTTTAGCCGTACATGCCTTCTCTGACTTTTGCTAATGCTGTTTAGTCATTAAGGCACAGATGGAATCCTTTAGATTAAATGTTTGCTGAAGTGATGGAAAGGGGTCAGAGTGTGTAAACTATCTAGTGCCTTTTGGACGACAATCTTTTCTCCAGTACAACTTTTCTAGGTATATTGCTCCCTCCTTTTAGGCTGCTTTTAACTCAGTGTGTGGTTCCATGGTGTAATGGTTAGCACTCTGGACTTTGAATCCAGCGATCCGAGTTCAAATCTTGGTGGAACCTGCATAATCACTTTAGCCGCACATTCCTTCTCTGACTTTTGCTAATGCTGTATTGTCATAGGCCCAAGCCCATTTCTAGAGTAGCTATAATGCTTCTCATGTGTAGTCGTGGCCGAGTGGTTAAGGTGATGGACTAGAAATCCATTGGGGTTCTCCCCGCGCAGGTTCACATCCTGCCGACTACGTCAATATTTGCTGCTCTTCTATGTAAACCGGGAATATTAACAAGTATTTGGCTTGGTGTTGGTTTTTGCAAGTCACGGAAACAGTAATGTGTTCAAAGTGGAGTAAATATTGAGTGCTTTTTGCACGGCAAGCTTTCCACTGCGTTTGTCACGCAGGTTCAAATACTGCCAGCTACAATTTCTTTTGCTGATCTTCTTGATCCGTGGGAGTCAAAAAAAGCCTGCCAAATACGTAACTTTCAACAAATGTGTCCCTTTGGAAATTTCCCATAAGGCACAGATGGAATCCTTTAGATTAAATGTTTGCTGAAGTGATGGAAAGGGGTCAGTGTGGAAACTATCTAGTGCCTTTTGGACGACAATCTTTTCTCCAGTACAACTTTTCAAGGTATATTGCTCCCTCCTTTTTTACTGCTTTTAACTCAGTGTGTGGTTCCATGGTGTAATGGTTAGCACTCTGGACTTTGAATCCAGCAATCCGAGTTTAAATCTCGGTGGAACCTGCATAATCACTTTAGCCGCACATTCCTTCTCTGACTTTTGCTAATGCTGTATAGTCATAGGCCCAAGCCCATTTCTAGAGTAGCTATAATGCTTCTCATGTGTAGTCGTGGCCGAGTGGTTAAGGTGATGGACTAGAAATCCATTGGGGTCTCCCCACGCAGGTTCAAATCGAGCCGACTACGTTAATATTTGCTGCTCTTCTATGTAAACCGGGAATATTAACAAGTATGTGGCTTGGTGTTGGTTTTTGCAAGTCACGGAAACAGTAATGTGTTCAAAGTGGAGTAAATATTGAGTGCTTTTTGCACGGCAAGCTTTCCACTGCGTTTGTCACGCAGGTTCAAATACTGCCAGCTACAATTTCTTTTGCTGATCTTCTTGATCCGTGGGAGTCAAAAAAAAGCCTGCCAAATACGTAACTTTCAACAAATGTGTCCCTTTGGAAATTTTCCATAAGGCACAGATGGAATCCTTTAGATTAAATGTTTGCTGAAGTGATGGAAAGGGGTCAGAGTGTGGAAACTATCTAGTGCCTTTTGGACGACAATCTTTTCTCCAGTACAACTTTTCTAGGTATATTGCTCCCTCCTTTTAGGCTGATTTTAACTCAGTGTGTGGTTCCATGGTGTAATGGTTAGCACTCAAATCTCGGTGGAACCTGCATAATCACTTTAGCCGCACATGCCTTCTCTGACTTTTGCTAATGCTGTGTAGTCATAGGCCCCAGCCCTTTTCTAGAGTAGCTATAATGCTTCTCATGTGTAGTCGTGGCCGAAAAGTTAAGGCGATGGACTAGAAATCCATTGGCGTCTCCCCGCGCAGGTTCAAATCCTGCCGACTACTTTAATTTTTGCTGCTCTTCTAAGTAAACCGGGATTATTAACAAGTATGTGGCTTGGTGTTGGCTTTTGCAAGTCACGGAAACAGTAATGTGTTCAAAGTGGAGTGAATATTGAGTGCTTTTTGCACGGCAAGCTTTCCACTGCGTTTGTCACGCAGGTGCAAATACTGCCAGCTACAATTTCTTTTGCTGATCTTCTTGATCCGTGGGAGTCAAAAAAAGCCTGCCAAATACGTAACTTTCAACAAATGTGTCCCTTTGGAAATTTTCCTTAAGGCACAGATGGAATCCTTTAGATTAAATGTTTGCTGAAGTGATGGAAAGGGGTCAGAGTGTGGAAACTATCTAGTGCCTTTTGGACGACAATCTTTTCTCCAGTACAACTTTTCTAGGTATATTGCTCCCTCCTTTTAGGCTGCTTTTAACGCTGTGTGTGGTTCCATGGTGTAATGGTTAGCACTCTGGACTTTGAAACCAGAAATCCGAGTTTAAATCTCGGTGGAACCTGCATAATCACTTTAGCCGCACATGCCTTCTCTGACTTTTGCTAATGCTGTATAGTCATTAAGGCACAGATGGAATCCTTTAGATTAAATGTTTGCTGAAGTGATGGAAAGGGGTCAGAGTGTGGAAACTATCTAGTGCCTTTTGGACGACAATCTTTTCTCCAGTACAACTTTTCTAGGTATATTGCTCCCTCCTTTTAGGCTGCTTTTAACTCAGTGTGTGGTTCCATGGTGTTAAGGTTAGCACTCTGAATCCAGCGATCCGAGTTCAAATCTCGGTGGAACCTGCATAATCACTTTAGCCGCACATGCCTTCTCTGACTTTTGCTAATGCTGTGTAGTCATAGGCCCTAGCCCATTTCTAGAGTAGCTATAATGCTTCTCATGTGTAGTCGTGGCCGAGTGGTTAAGGCGATGGACTAGAAATCCATTGGGGTCTCCCTGCGCAGGTTTACATCCTGCCGACTACGTCAATATTTGCTGCTCTTCTATGTAAACCGGGAATATTAACAAGTATGTGGCTTGGTGTTGGTTTTTGCAAGTCACGGAAACAGTAATGTGTTCAAAGTGTAGTAAATATTGAGTGCTTTTTGCACGGCAAGCTTTCCACTGCGTTTGTCACGCAGGTTCAAATACTGCCGGCTAAAATGTCTTTTGCTGATCTTCTTGATCCATGGGAGTCAAAAAATGCCTGCCAAATACGTAACTTTCAACAAATGTGTCCCTTTGGAAATTTTCCTTAAGGCACAGATGGAATCCTTTAGATTAAATGTTTGCTGAAGTGATGGAAAGGGGTCAGAGTGTGGAAACTATCTAGTGCCTTTTGGACGACAATCTTTTCTCCAGTACAACTTTTCTAGGTATATTGCTCCCTCCTTTTAGGCTGCTTTTAACGCTGTGTGTGGTTCCATGGTGTAATGGTTAGCACTCTGGACTTTGAAACCAGCAATCTGAGTTTAAATCTCGGTGGAACCTGCATAATCACTTTAGCCGTACATGCCTTCTCTGACTTTTGCTAATGCTGTTTAGTCATTAAGGCACAGATGGAATCCTTTAGATTAAATGTTTGCTGAAGTGATGGAAAGGGGTCAGAGTGTGTAAACTATCTAGTGCCTTTTGGACGACAATCTTTTCTCCAGTACAACTTTTCTAGGTATATTGCTCCCTCCTTTTAGGCTGCTTTTAACTCAGTGTGTGGTTCCATGGTGTAATGGTTAGCACTCTGGACTTTGAATCCAGCGATCCGAGTTCAAATCTTGGTGGAACCTGCATAATCACTTTAGCCGCACATTCCTTCTCTGACTTTTGCTAATGCTGTATTGTCATAGGCCCAAGCCCATTTCTAGAGTAGCTATAATGCTTCTCATGTGTAGTCGTGGCCGAGTGGTTAAGGTGATGGACTAGAAATCCATTGGGGTTCTCCCCGCGCAGGTTCACATCCTGCCGACTACGTCAATATTTGCTGCTCTTCTATGTAAACCGGGAATATTAACAAGTATTTGGCTTGGTGTTGGTTTTTGCAAGTCACGGAAACAGTAATGTGTTCAAAGTGGAGTAAATATTGAGTGCTTTTTGCACGGCAAGCTTTCCACTGCGTTTGTCACGCAGGTTCAAATACTGCCAGCTACAATATCTTTTGCTGATCTTCTTGATCCGTGGGAGTCAAAAAAAGCCTGCCAAATACGTAACTTTCAACAAATGTGTCCCTTTGGAAATTTTCCATAAGGCACAGATGGAATCCTTTAGATTAAATGTTTGCTGAAGTGATGGAAAGGGGTCAGTGTGGAAACTATCTAGTGCCTTTTGGACGACAATCTTTTCTCCAGTACAACTTTTCTAGGTATATTGCTCCCTCCTTTTAGGCTGCTTTTAACGCTGTGTGTGGTTCCATGGTGTAATGGTTAGCACTCTGGACTTTGAAACCAGAAATCCGAGTTTAAATCTCGGTGGAACCTGCATAATCACTTTAGCCGCACATGCCTTCTCTGACTTTTGCTAATGCTGTATAGTCATTAAGGCACAGATGGAATCCTTTAGATTAAATGTTTGCTGAAGTGATGGAAAGGGGTCAGAGTGTGGAAACTATCTAGTGCCTTTTGGACGACAATCTTTTCTCCAGTACAACTTTTCTAGGTATATTGCTCCCTCCTTTTAGGCTGCTTTTAACTCAGTGTGTGGTTCCATGGTGTTAAGGTTAGCACTCTGAATCCAGCGATCCGAGTTCAAATCTCGGTGGAACCTGCATAATCACTTTAGCCGCACATGCCTTCTCTGACTTTTGCTAATGCTGTGTAGTCATAGGCCCTAGCCCATTTCTAGAGTAGCTATAATGCTTCTCA